>NC_060126.1:133923731-134226231 GCF_021461395.2 Schistocerca americana | reverse complement strand
AATCATTCAGTATTGTGGTATATATCATTCCTGCACATATATGTGTATGGAGAGATGACTAGATCTTCTTGAACAGTAATACACATCTATTTACATTTTACATAGTTCTTAGAGAATGATGTAAATTCAATAGTTTCTTTACAGTGGTTTTCACAGCCACTTGGAATGTGTTGAAGTTAGATACCTGATTCTGCTGGCAGTCAAAAGTACAAATTTACTACAGCCTTGTTTTGTCTTCTGAGTCATTGTCAAATGATACATAAAATATGATATAATGCAGCTAAGTTATACACATGTAGATTGTAACCTCAAAGCCCTATAAATGTATTGGTGCACAAAGTAAATTTCAGGCATCGTCAATGAAAATACTTAATTGCATATTCATGTGGGTGAAGAACATTTCTGCATTGACTGCTTTTTTAATTTGACATATGTGTCAACAAACAGACATGTTAGGACCTGCATAGAATGCAATAATATCTATTAATTTTATAGTTATTTACTTGGTATTGGATCATTCCCCAGTGATGATACTATATACATACAATACTATATCATAGATGACAATGAAGAATTCATATTATAAGAAATGAGAGTATGCATAGGTATAATGTTAATTATTTACAAAAATACATTAAACATTTTTAAAATTTTTTGTTGTTCTGACAGTGGAGAAAGGAAAAAGAAAAGCAAAATCTGTAAGAGCCCGCAGAATAAAATTTATAGTAGTTCCACACTGCAAATAAATGTTATTACAAACACATACATAAAAAGAAAGTAATTTTAGTTTTTATCTTCTCTGTATATTATTTTGTCTATTTTCTCAAAACTTTCAGGTTTTTCCTTCTAGATCTCTGGCCACCTTATTTGGTCTGGACTCCAGAAAGGTTGCCCTCACAGGTACTTGTAATGTGAAAGACATCCTACTAACACGCACCAAACAGATTTTCTGTTACATATCAAAGTGTTACCCTAACATCCTTACTTACTGAAATGTATTTAGGTGTAAATAGAATGATGCTGGGGAATGAGAAGACTAATGAGAATTAACAATTTAACTGGTGTTGTAATTGATAGTGAACACTCTAAATTTAAGTAACAGTTAAATATAGATTGTATATGTACCTAAGAGCAGGGCATAGTTTCGCTGTTCAACTGCTTGAAAAGAGCGTTATACTCTATTTTATTGGTCCTGTTGCCTACAAAAACAGTTTATGCATAATCCATTGGCCAAGTCAGTTTATAAATATACAGGTGAAAGTGGTTCCTGTGCAAATTTGCTTAAAATTATGAATAGTACACTTCATACATTAAGTATTTCAGTAGAGTAAAAGCAGTGATGCTATAAACGATTTACCAAAGGTTTTTTCCTCAGTAAATGATTTTATATGTTCAGGAATTTTGTTATGAAGTTTAACTCCCATGTGAAAAGTACCACTTTGGCACAGGGATGTGTTGATTTAGGTCATATATAAGTTTTTGCTTTGTCTGCCAAAGTGAACATAACTACCACAGTTTTCTTTGCGATCTACTGTCCATACTCATTACATTGATCATAAAGGATATAAGGGTTCCCATAATGTACATACATGATAAAGGAGGAATGTCAGATACCTTAAATAGTGGTTTACATGAGTCTCTAGGTTAGCTTCATAATATGATTCTAATGACCCTATTTTGCAGTTTGCTTTGGAGTTGCTCCAAAGTGTGACTCCATATTTAAGGTGAGAATGAAAGTAGGCATAGATGAGCTTTAGAATAACTCAAAATGTGACCCTCTATTTAAGGTGAAATTGTGAGTAGGCATGATGTGCATTCTTTTCTGTTTTCTCACTATAGCAGGATTTTAGTAAACAAAGAGCAATTTTAGCAATGACCAGTTGTAGATTTTTTTTATTTTAAAAGCCATTTTCATAGTACTTACACTTACAATCAGAACAGGTTCATTGTAATAACATATTTAAAATAGTTAATGCCAAAAGTAAATGTATAAAATTTACAAGAATGAGTTAAAGCAGCTGATTTCTGTACCACATTTCTTTTTCTGTTTCCCATTGTTTTGTTGGTCATTTTTGACCATGGAAAGATCCTGCACATCTGTTTCATGGGAGCTAGTTACTTGTTCTGTGTAATCATAAAGAGACTTGTCTAGTGTAGTGTACACTATGAATATCTCTACACAGCAAGTAAAGACAGATGAAAGTCCCTCTCACTGCAAAAAGTGAGATGTGATGAACTTTTTGCAGTCGAAAATATCAACTTTTGTGGAATTTGCTGCAGATCTCTGTTTTTTACTCATTGTAAAGGGGGTATAAAAGGCAGTGTTCATACTGGTCTTTGTGCATAAGAGTGGGTGAACAGATATTTGCAACATTCAGTCATCACAGGTGACCTTGAAAAGTGTGTGGACTAATTTATAAAACTGAATCAATGCTTCCTGATTCGAAAATTGTATGACCATTTTGTCTGGTAAACACTTCAAGCAGGATGATGAAACTGTTTTAATCTTGCAGAAGCATGCACATTTTTTATCATATGTGGCAAATTAAAACTATTTGCCAGACTCAAACCATAACACCTGACTTCTGTTCCAGTTTAGCCCCTCAAATGTACCTCAGTGATAAGAGTCTAAATTTCAACTTGCCACTAGATCTTCATTACATGTGATAATCAAAGCATATAGTCCACCAAGAGTGAAATTTTTTCACTCTTTTAAAACTTTGAGGTTGTGGTGAAATTAAACTCTCCAGGATGCTCATTCCTTAAAGATTTGTAGCTTCACAACGTGATAAGAAAGCTTCTTTAAATTTGGATTGAGTAAGATAGCATAGTAGCAAGACACAGGATGTACATTCAAGAGGATGCTGGTCCAAATCCCAGTCCAGCCATCTAGATTTAAGTTTTCCATAGTTTCCCTATGCCATGAAGGAAAGTCTTGTGAATGTTTCCCTGAAAAGGACATTGCCAATTTCCTTTCCCATCCTTCCTCTGTCTGTGCTTGTGCTGTGACTCCAATTCCTCATCACTGATGGGTCTTTAAAATTTAATCTTCTTTTCTGTGGACTTAGGAAGATACAGAGAGGAACTGGAGGCAATCTGAAGTGTTGAGTTAATTTGTGAAGTGCATACTTAATGACAAAACCACGTCCCGTGATATGCAGACATCTGATTTTGAGTTTTGGGCCAATGTACATTTTTAACCAGTCTCAAATGATCAACTAGAGGGTTTATTATGGCTCCAGATGTTGTCATGGACCACACAGATGATCAGATAATTTCATTATCTGAAGAGAGATTGCTTAAACTGGTGTTAAGGTGCAGCAAATGCTATTAAATTCATTGTGGCTCTGAGCAAAGGTAGATAGTAGTATGTGGCTAATATTGATTTATTCCATCTTTTTTAGTGTTGTTAATTTCTCCTCCATCACTAACGTCCTACTTTTACGGTCCTTGACCTGAAGGTAGAGTGTTCCAATCCTTATGGGAGAAGAATGTTGAGCCACATCCCAAACATCATTGGCAGTTCAAGCATACAGCAAATGATGGTGCTGCTTAGGAAAATGGGAGTAAGAGACAGAATAGGATACAAAGCACACTCAGTGTGTATACCTGGGGGCCTCATTAACATGTTGAAGAGGCTATTCTAGAAGCCATTGAGGGAACAGAGTGCAAGCAACTGCAGATTGTGACACACATTGGAAAAAATTATGCTTGTCGTCTGGACTTCGAGGTCATACTTGAATCATTGCAGCATCTGACAGAGAAGGTTGAGAAGACTAGCCTTGCCCATCGAGTTTCAAAAGAGCTCACAATTTAAATCATTGTCTCGAGAACTGATTATGGCCTTTGGTTCTGAGTTGATTGGAAGGACCGAACAAGAGTTGTTGAAAGTTCTGTGACAAGTTAGGCTACAACTTCCTGGAGTTGTGCCATAGGGTTGAGAACTGTAGGTTGCCCCTAAATGGGTCAGATGTGCACTACACATCAGAGGCTGCTACCCAGGTAGCCATCTGTGTGTGGGGTGCACACAGGGCTTTTTTGTTTTGTCTAAAAAAAAAAATTAGGTGACTCTCCATAAAATCCATGTAATGATAGCTGTAGGAAACCCACAAGTACCAGTGTAAGATTGAAAGAAATGCCTCCCACAGGTGAGAGTATTAAAATCCTAATAGTTACGTGCCAAAATATTCTCAACAAAGTGACAGTTTGAAGTGTTCCTAAAAAGCAGTGAAGCTCACATAATATTAGGAACAGAATGCTGGTTGAAAACTAAAATTGATACCAATGAAATGTTTGGGGAAAATTTAATATTATATTGAAAGAAAGGCTAATGGGAAATTAAAGTGGTGTATTTGTCACAGTAAACAAGAAACTCAAATCTACCAAGACAGAAACTGAAGCTGCATGTGGGATTGCTTGGGCAAGACTCACTATCAGTGATGGCATAAAATGGTAATTGGATCCTTCTGTCACCAACCACCAGACCCATATCTTGAGGTAATTGAAAACTTTTGAGAAAATCTCAGTTTGCTTGTGTGTAAGTTTCCCAATCATACTGTAATCATTGGTGGAGACTTTAATCATCCATTAACCAGTTGGGGAAATCACAGTTTTGTTAGTGGTTGGCATTATAATAAGACATCCTGTGATACATTACTAAATGCCTTCTCTGAAACCTGCCTAGGACAGATAGTTCAGAACCCCACTCATGGTGGAAATATATTGGATCTAATGGCAACAAATAGACCTGACCTCTTTGAGGATGTCCATATCGAAATTGGTAGTGACAATGAGGCAGTTATAACAACAATGAATACAAAAACACAAAGGGCAACTAATACAGACATGAAGATAAGTGTGTTCAATAAAATAGGAAAAAATTGGGAGTGTCATATTTCAATGAGAAACTTGAAAATTTCAGCACAGAGCCAAAGCATGTAGATGAACTGTGGTGCAAGTTTAAAAGAATAATTGACCACACTCTGGATAGATATTTATCCAGTAGAACAGTTCATAATGGGAGAGACCCTCCTTGGTATACAGTCACTGCAAAGAAATTTCTAAACATACAGTGACTACTGCATAATAGATGTAGAACAAAGCAGAGGACTATAGATAAAGAGATCCTAAATGAAACATGTTTGGCTGTCAAGAAGCCAAATCATGAAAGCTTCAGTGACTACCATAGCAGAAGACTGTCGAACAGCCTTCACAATTCCCAAACATTTGTGGCCACAAGTAAAGGCTCTTAGTGGCAGCAAAGTTAGTATCCAGTGCATAGTGAATGAGGCAGGAACTGAAATTGAGGGTAGCAAAACAAAAACTAAAATGCTTAATTCTGTTTTCTAATGTTCCTTTATGAAGGAAAAACCCAGGAAAATTGCATCAATTTAGTCCTCATACAACCTGAAAGATGAGTGAAATTGGTATTAGTGTCAGTAGTATTGAGAAACAGCTGAAATTGTTAGAAATAAATAAAGTGCCAAGGCCCAATGAACTTCCAGACAGATTCTATATTGAATTTTTGACTGAGTTAGCCCCCAATTCTAATTATAATCTGTCATAGATCCCTCAAACAAAAACCCATACTGCCGCGCGTGATTCGCCGAGCAGTCTAAGGCGCTGCAGTCATGGACTGTGTGGTGGAGGTTCGAGTCCTCCCTCGGGCATGGATGTGTGTGTGTGTCCTTAGGATAATTTAGGTTAAGTAGTGTGTAAGCTTAGGGACTGATGACCTTAACAGTTAAGTCCCATAAGATTTCACACACATTTGAACATTTTCTGAAAAACCTGTGCCCAGTAGTTGTAAAATAGCACAGGTAACTCTCATCTACAAGAAGGGTAATAGAAGTGATCCACAAAACTGCAGTCCAATATTCAGAATGAGATTTTTACTCTGCAACAAAGTGTACACTGATATGAAACTTCATGGCAGATTAAAACTGTGCTGGACCGAGACTCGAACTTGGGACCTTTGCCTTTTACGAGCAAGTGCTCTACCAACAGAGCTACCCAAGCATGACTCACGCCCTGTCCTCACAGCTTTACTTCTGCCAGTACCTCGTCTCCTATCTTCCAAACTTTACAGAAGCTCTCCTGCGAACCTTGCACAACTATCACTCCTGAAAGAGAGGATATTGTGGAGACATGGCTTAGCCACAGCCTGGGGGTTGTTTCCAAAATGAGATTTTCACTCTGCAGCAGAGTGTGCAGTCCAATATCTGTGACATTGATTTGTTGTAGAATCTTAGAACATATTCTGAGCTCAAACATAATGAGTCATCTTGAACAGAATAACATTCTTCATGCCAGTCAGCAACAGATTCCACAAACATTGATCATGTGAAACCCAGCTCATACTTTCTCTCACATGACATACTGAAAGCATTGGATCAAGGAAGTCAGGTAGATGCAGTATTTCTTGATTTCTGAAAAGCATTTGATTCAGTAACAGACTATGCTTAGCATCAAAAGTTTCATCATATGAGGTATCACGTGAAATTTGTGTCTTGATTGAGGACTTTTTATTAGAGAGCACATAGCATGTTACCTTGCATGGAGAGCCATTGTCAGATACGCAACTAGCTTTGGGTGAGCTCCAAAGAAGTGTGGTGGTACCCTTGCTGTTCATGTTGTATATCAATGATGTTGTGTACAATATTAATAGTAACTTCAGACTTTTTGCAGATGATGCAGTTATTTATAATGAAGTACTGTCTGAAAGAAGCTGCATAAATATTCAGTGAGATCTTGATAAGATTTCAAAGTGGTGCAAAGATTGGCAGCTTGCTTTAAATATTCAGAAATGTAAAACTGTGCACTTCACAACAAAATGAATGTTGTATCCTAGGACTATAATGTCAATGAGTAACGGTTGGAATTGGCCAACTCATACAAGTACCTGAGTGTAATACTTTGTAGGGATATCAAATGGAATGATCACATAGACTCAGTCTGGGTAAGCAGGGGGTGTGTGACCCAATCTAGAACGTTGCTCAGGTGTGTGGAATCTGTACCAAATAGGACTAACTGGGGATATTAGAAGGTATACAGAGAAGGGCAGTGGGAGAGTGTTTCAGTGATACCGAAGAAACTGAACTTGCAAACTCTCAAAGATAGACGTAAAATATCCCGACAAAATCTATTAACAAAGTTTCAAGAAACAACTTTGATGGCTCAAGGAATATACTACATCACCTATGTATCAGTCACATGAGGATTTTGAGGACAAGGTTAGAATAATTACAGCATGCACAGAGGCTGTCAAACAATCACCTACCCCCAGTCCACACGTGAATGGAATGGGAAGAAACCATAATAACTGGTACAATGGGACATACCTTCAGCCTTGCACTTCACAGTGGTTTGCTGAGCATGAACATTAATTTAGATGTAGATTTTCACAATGCCTCTATTAGATGGACAATACATTTGCTATTCAGCAGGTGCAGACTTGCTTCCTTTCATTCCATGCCTGTGCATAAGAACACAAACATAACAGTGTGCTGCATAGTCATTCATCCTCATGATGCAGATATACACTTGATACTTCCTACACATCAGAGGAAGACAATTTCAAGTTGCTTCCACTAGTGTCAAATCCAAGACAGTGGTGTACAAGATACATATTGTCCCAAATGCTTATTATCTTACACTCATACTCATAAATTAAGGATAATGCTGATACATGGTGAAACAACACTCTGGTGGGCAGTTTTCGGGTTTAAATAACCTCGGGGTATGACCATGCGGTGCATTTGACCTGCGGTCGTCGCATAGTGGCGCTGGCAGCAGTCCACATATGCAGAGGTGCGTTGGTGCATGTCAGAGTACAGTCCAGTGAGTAAGTGTGCAGATGTTTCCAGATGTGCTAATGGTGACTGTGTGTTGAAAATGGCTAAAAGAACACACATTGATGACGTTATAAGGGGCAGAATTGTAGGACAACTGGAGGCTGGTCAAACACAGCAGGTCGTAGCATGGGCCCTCCGTGTGCCACAAAGTGTGATCTCAAGATTATGGCAACGATTCCAGCAGACAAGGAACATGTCCAGGTGCTACAGTACGGGACGTTCACAGTGTACAACACAACAAGAAGACTGATATCTCACCATCAGTGCCCGCAGACGGTCATGGAGTACAGCAGATAGCCTTGCTTGGGACCTTACCACAGCCACTGGATCAGTTGTCTCCAGACACACAGTCTGCAGATGACTGAACAGAGATGGTTTATTCTCTTGGAGACTAGCAAGGTGCATTCCACTGACCCCTGGTCACAGGAGAGCCCGTAAAGCCTGGTGGCAAGAACACAGTACATGGTCATTGGAACAGTGGTCCCAGGTTATGTTCACAGACGAGTCCAGGTGTAGTCTGAACAGTGATTGTCACTGGGTTTTCATCTGGCATAAACCAAGAACCAGATACCAACCCCTTAATGTCCTTGAAAGGGACCTGTATGGAGGTCTTGGTTGATGGGGTGGGGTGGGATTGTGATTGGTGCACGTACACCCCTGCATGTCTTTGACTGAGGAACTGTGACAGGTCAGACATAGCGGGACGTCATTTTGCACCAGTATGTCCACCTTTCAGTGGTGCAGTGGGTCCCAACTTCTTCCTGATGGATGATAATGCACTGCCCCACCGAGCTGCCATCATGGAGGAGTACCTTGAAACAGAAGATATCAGGCAAATGGAGTGGCCTGCCTGTTCTCCAGACATAAACCCCATTGAGCACATCTGGGATGCTCTCAGACAACACATTGCTGCACGTCTTCAAACCCCTACAACACTTCAGGAGCTCCTACAGGCACTGGTGCAAGAATGAGAGGCTTTACCCCAGCAGCTGCTCGAACACCTGATCCAGAGTATACCAACCCATTGTGCAGCCTATGTACATGTGCATGGTGATCATATCCCATATTGATGTCAGGTTACTTGTGCAGGAAACAGTGGTGTTTTGTAGCAGATTTGTTTCGGTACGGTTTTTTCAACTTATCACCGATACTGTGGACTTCCAGATCTGTGTTGTGTATGTTCCCTATGTGCCTATGCTATTAGCACCATTTTGTGTAGTGCCATGTTGTGTGCCACCACATTGTGCAATTATCCCTAATTATGAACATGAGTGTATTTTGAGACTGACTTTTGTACTGAAATTGTTCATATCTGCTGTAGACTGTAATACTTTCCTGCTTCTCTATGAATAATCACATGTAATGAATCTGAACAGTGTAAGCTGCGTGTACCTATTTAGATCTTCAGTAAATTTTTTCTTTGATCTGACAGTTCTGATCCAAATTCTAACATAACTACTAGCTTAAACAGTCAGTCATCACAACAACAAATCAAAGAATGCACTCAGCATAGTTTGTAGAACCCAATCTGCTAATGCATTCAGTTAGCTAATCTTATGCTCCATTAATAGTTCCGAAGTATCAACTTTTTCCAGAATGAGTCACTTTTTTTTTTTTAATTTGTTTGTGTGGCTGTTTATATGGTGGCTATCTACAGGCTACTAAATGGCACAGTGACTGAGTGAGGTACTCTAATAATTATGTCACCTTTTACATTCATCATGTCCATAGAGCCCATCAAGAAGGGAACTTACAAACTGCTTAATGCTATTCATGCATATACCAGCTAAATTTAACATGTTGTTGTTGTTGTTGTTGTTGTTGTGTTCAGTCCTGAGACTGGTTTGATGCAGCTCTCCATGCTACTCTATCCTGTGCAAGCTTCTTCATCTCCCAGTACCTACTGCAGCCTACATCCTTCTGAATCTGCTTAGTGTATTCATCTCTTGGTCTCCCTCTACGATTTTTACCCTCCATGCTGCCCTCCAATACTAAATTGGTGATCCCTCAATGTATCAGAACGTGTCCTACCAACCGATCCCTTCTTCTAGTCAAGTTGTGCCACATGCTCCTCTTCTCCCCAATTCTATTCAATACCTCCTCATTAGTTATGTGATCTACCCATCTAATCTTCGGCATTCAAACTTAACATATCAAATCAGAAAGGAGGTGATATGTTGAAAAATTTGCTATTTGCTCAGTTCCGTTGCCATGTGGCGTAGATCATCTACTGTGGCACAGTGGTTATAGCCACTTTCCAACAACTTGTGGATTATACTGGTTTGATTGATGTCTCCTAAAGTTATTTATCATTTAACACTTATAATTTCTGGAAGGTTCTGTGACTGACTTATTTATGGATTGGTGCATTTTACTACAACATTCTATGTAAGTACAAAAAAAAGCACCTTCTGCTGAGACATGCAACAAAGTTCTGTGCGTACCTCATGCATGGTCAGTAAACATGGCTTCAGTGTGAAGTGTTAGTTCATAACTGGTACTTGATTCCAGATTCTGTGTGACAAAATTCAGTAGCTGCTATTGGTAGCCTGATATTTACCTGGTAACATTACCCCTTCATGCTGAATGTCATGAATTTGCATCATACCACTGCTGTGCTAATAACTGGAAAGTTAACTGTTTTTGAGTGCCAGTGCCAGTAGATGCTGATTTTGTGTGGAGCTACCAATGCTTCCGACAAGTGCTGCATTCTCCTGAGTGTTTTGGGTACCTCTAACACACCACAGTTTTTGATTTTTGTCTTTCATCTAGAAATTTATTCAGATATTAATGGATTAATAATTTGGTTACATTAATAATTTTCAAATCTGCAATTAAAATAATAAAATACTTTTGAGTTTAAAGCTGCATCGAACACTAAATAGTTAGCCACTTGACGTGGCTTGAAACCTAATAACATTCTATTAATGGATATCACCATGAAAGCATGCATTCATAAATAGTTATCTAAAATTGTATATACAAAAATGGTTCAAATGGCTCTGAGCACTATGGGATTTAACATCTATGGTCATCAGTCCGCTAGAACTACTTAAACCTAACTAACCTAAGGACATCACACAACACCCAGTCACCATGAGGCAAAAATTGTATATACAAAGTTATTACAATACATTATTAATTATCAAACAGCTTTACTGTGAACAGTACTACTTGCCAAGTAGGTAACAGAATCAGATAGTCATATAATTCATAGAAAGAGTGGCTACAGAGGTATGATTTGTGTGTGTGTGTGTGGGGGGGGGGGGGGGGGGTTGTGTTTGTGTTGTGTGTGTGTGTGTGTGTGTGTGTGTGTGTGTGTGTGTGTGTGTGTGTGTGTGTGTGTGTGTGCATCTACAGGAAAATTACTTTTGTGAATTGTATCATGACAGTGCATTATCACAGATCAGCTGAAACTGATATTTATTATTAGCACAAATATCATTAAGGCATAAATGTATCAGATTGAGAGTGTAAGAATTCCAAGACCCTTAAAAATGCCACTGCAATGTGTGTTGTCATCGACTTTTCACACGAGTTCTACTGCTCTCTTCTTCTTCAGAAGAAGTACTTTTTAGTGCACTGCGCCAAAAGAAATTCTATGAAACAATGGAGTGTGAAACTGTGCACAGTATCATCATCCTCATCATCATCATCAGCAGCAGCAGCAGCAGCAACAGCAGACAGTTTGATCACTTGTGATGTCGCCTCTTCGAGTCGGCATGCAACATATGATCCCTGCAGGTTCTCCCATTTGTGCTGATCTTGAACTTCCCATTGTCGGTTCAGTCTGGCTATCTGCAAAATGTATTGTACCAGTAATACAGCACATATATTGTATTAAAAGCCTTTCTTGAAACAATACGTACAACAGTGGCTATGAATCTTTGACAAAAAATCCAATATAATACAACATTTTACGATTATGTTATGTTGCAGATGAAAGTCATGAAAAAGGTAGTGGCAAACAGCATGATTTGGATCCAGGAACAAAGTCTGAGGGAGAAGAGGATTCAAGCCTAGTTGCAACAGCGAAAGGGAAGTCGACTCTAGGGAGAACACCAAATCACCTTACTCTGAGTTCTACGTCAACCCTCTCAGCAGGAAGCACTGGAAGCCAAGCAAGACTGATCCAATCATCCCATCAGCCTGAGAACTACCAGCCACCAACAGTTAAAGATTTAGGTAAGCAGTCACAACTGCTCAGACCACCTACAACTTTACCACAGCCCACTTGCCTGCAGTGTTACCTTGCTGGCAATTACAAAACTGTATGAGTGTAAGAGAAGCAGTAGTGATTGCACATTAACCACAGATAGACGCACTTACTTAAGTCAATAAAGTATTTCATGTGGATATACTTAGCAGTTTACTGGCATATTTTGTGAATTACATAAAATATTTTATTTGTATATTTTGTTAATTTATAATTAGTTTGTAGTTTGTAATGTTTCATGTGTATGTTGCCATGTAATGTATGAACATATTATACTGCAGCTCGATCATACGATATGGAGTAATATTGGCTTCCTCTTCTGGTTATTGTGTCTGACACTCCTTTCTCCTTGGATTTCTATGATTCATTTCATTTTTTAATTCATTTCAGTTTCTTAAATTTTTCATATCTGTTTCATTGGTAAATGAATTCTATACCCACTGTTAAAGAAAAATGTTACAATGTGATTAAAATTGACCTTCATCTCGAATGTATGATGAAGAGCTCATTCAAATTATCAATAAAAATTCATTACACTAAGTGCCTTTTTCTTTATGTTTGTGAAATCTGGCAGATCATTCAGGACGAATTATTCTTATTCCTTATTTCATGGTATTTATTTAACCAAACCAAATGTCTCTAATTGTATCTATGACTTCTTAGACACACAAATCATTTTATGTTGGTAGTAACATCAAACTCAGTATGTTTTATTGTCACTATAAACAGCATCTGTAATATATTTTCAGCATTTAATTTTTATACACTGTATTTGGGTACAATGTTTTACTTATACCTCACTCCCCCTAACAAATAATAACAAAACTCGAGTCAGTATGCAGTGAGACTACTTTGCAAATACTTTCCTCAATTTTAAAAAGACAAAATATAAGAAGCCTTCTGAGTGTGGTCACTATTGCTTAAATTTATCTGTGTATCAGATCATAACCACAGCACTTTGTAATTCAGTACCTAGTTTTCTGCATATTTACCATAATTATTCAATAACAAAAGACTCTTCTAAAGAATTTAAGCTACTGAGGTCGCAATCTTTAGCAAAGTTCTATTTTGTCCATCTGTCATATGAATAACTATTTGATCGGAAATTAATATCATGGAATTTTTCATGGATTTTGAATTTGGAGTGCTTTTTTGGTCTGTCAAGCAGTTGCACTAAGTCTTCATGGGATAAAAATGTTACAGTGTTGGAGGGAAGAGTGAAAACTTTGTCACACAGATCACGTGCTTCAGCAATTAAATTTTTGGGTTTACATGAAAGATTCTTTAGACAGCTTAGCTACAGAGGAACAGTACCACACAGTATTTTCCATGTTTTCATCTCGGTTTGTAACCATTAAAAAAATCCATCTCTGTCTTAGTTTCAAAAGAATATACCTTTTCTCACTCAAAAAATGCCAATTTTAGATGTCACAATATATGCCAGGTTTATCAGTGTGAAGTTCATTTCAGATAACTGTATGGAAAAGGCACTGAAGAATTCTTCAAGCTTAAAAACTGCTTAGGAGTTATTATATAATGCCACATGTGGTAGTGCATATTTGTCTGTTGTTTATGTGATTTTGTGGAAATTTTTCCGTATCAATTGCTACTGCTTCGTATAAAGAATCAGGAAAGTTTCATGTTAAAATGTACAATACGCATGCTTAATTAAATGTATGATACTTAGATGCGCTTATTTAAGATATACACATTTCACTTACAGTTCATAGTAAAAATGTACATAAAATTCTAAATAATATGAACTGTTGTACAGTATACACAGTGTTGTTGATAAATGTCTCTGGCTTACTTCAAAAATTAATGACAGGAAAATCTAATTTGCTCTGGCGAGGTTATATTTGAAGCTTTCATAAAGTCTTTAAATCTTAGGCTACTATGTACTTCTTGTATTGTTATGCATGAAAAACAAACTAGTAAGCCAGATTTAGCATTTAATAGCAATACAAGCAGATATAAAATTGTGAAGGCATTTAACAATAAGAATGTTGTTTTATCAGGATAAATTCTTATTTTTAATATTTGGAGTTGATAGCATAGCCTGCGCTAAGCTCTCTGCAAGTTTATGTCTTCATTCTGCAAAGACATTGCTCATAGACACTGATTAGCTGAAATGTCTCTCTTTGCATAATCTGTTTGTGTAGGTAACAGAGCTCTAGATCATTTACTTTAAGAGTTATAGTTCAAACTGTTAAAGGAAGTATGTTTCATAAGATGTTTAATAAAATCATATTTGTTGCTTGTTTCACAGATGGTTCAATAGACACAGCTTATTTAATTTCTCATACTTATTGTAAAACGAAACATGTAGGTAAAAAAGTGGGAGTACATTAGCATGTACAGCTGTAGAGTGGAAGTCAAAGAGCTGCACGCTGAATGTCAAATTATCTGCATTTCGCCGCCTTTCATAAAAAGGTTCATGTTATGATGCATACATTGTTCCAGTTATGAAAAATAGTTCATGTTTTATAAATTGCATCCAGTTACATACAAAACTGTACACAATTATTGAAATTAACCTGGCTTAAAACAAGTGTAGGGAAGTAAATGTCCTGCTGGATGTATTACGCATATAGGAGCTTCACAAAGAAAAGGTGTGTAAGCTTTTAAAGTTTGATATTGTTTCATTTGCTGTCATCACTGTTCTAAAAGTGAAGGTTTGCTTTGTTTCTTTAAGAAAAATAACATATTAAAATGAAAAACTATTTTAAATGGATAATTGTTTCAGTGGCAGGTAATTTTGTCCAAAAGCAAGTTTCAAGTTTACTGCCATAATCTCATAAATACATTACAGTATGCTCATCATCTAGAATTCCATTCTTCTTAAGTCAACAAGTTTAACATTTAAGCATTCTGAAAGGATGCCTTTTTTTGGATATTTAGTGTGTGGCTTCATTGTCAATATTTGTTTCTTTCAATTTGCTGCTGCTCTTCATCTGCACTGAGTCTACTTTACATGATCATAGTATAGTCAGTGATCAAAACTTTTGAGCTGTTGCTTCAGTTTTCTTTAGATCTATTTTACCACCACACTGAATTTCTTGCAGTCCTGCATTTTTGTATTTATTTGTTGTTTCTGATATGACCTGATAACATTTGTGAGTAATTTTGAATCTGCTTTTAATCAACATATTTAGACTGAAGCATTAAATGGGTATCTTGTGTTGCAGGACTAAAAGCAAATCATTGTACAGTCATTTGTATTCCAAATTTCACATCAATTTATACTACTCATCTGACATCACACTGAATCCAGGAATTAATTACAGTTAAATACCTGTGGGATTTATGTTGTCTTGTGTGTGTAGTTTTTTTATATTATATATATTCCAGAGGCAAAACTTGAAAATATATATCTCAAAATGTACAAAGTAATGGAAGGAAACATTCCACGTGGGAAAAATTATATATAAAAACAAAGATGAGGTGACTTACCGAACAAAAGCGCTGGCAGGTCGATAGACACACAAACAAACACAAACATACACACAAAATTCAAGCTTTCGCAACAAACTGTTGCCTCATCAGGAAAGAGGGAAGGAGAGGGGAAGACGAAAGGAAGTGGGTTTTAAGGGAGAGGGTAAGGAGTCATTCCAATCCCGGGAGCGGAAAGACTTACCTTAGGGGGAAAAAAGGACAGGTATACACTCGCACACACGCACATATCCATCCACACGTCTGTATGTGTGGATGGATATGTGCGTGTGTGCGAGTGTATACCTGTCCTTTTTTCCCCCTAAGGTAAGTCTTTCCGCTCCCGGGATTGGAATGACTCCTTACCCTCTCCCTTAAAACCCACTTCCTTTCGTCTTCCCCTCTCCTTCCCTCTTTCCTGATGAGGCAACAGTTTGTTGCGAAAGCTTGAATTTTGTGTGTATGTTTGTGTTTGTTTGTGTGTCTATCGACCTGCCAGCGCTTTTATTCGGTAAGTCACCTCATCTTTGTTTTTATATCAAAATGTACAAATGTATACAGAATATGGAAGTGTTTTTTATGAGGATAGGACAGGTGGTCAGCTCTGACCAAACTGTAAACTTCCTTCTTCTGAAACTGAAGATGATCCTCTACACAAATGTGAGGGTGTAGAGAAGTATATGCAATGGAAGGATGATTCCAAGCTTTATGAGTTTAACTGGGACATTTAAATTTAGACTTTTAATATTCGACTTCAGGGCAAAAGTGTGCTAATGGGATATTTTCATTACATGTTTTGTTAAAGTCCTATAACATTAGCCAAAACTATACAGAGAAACAGAAAAGAATACATTTCCAGCGTCTGAAAGATAAGTGTTGCAGAACAATGAAAGGAATCAAAAAGCTGTGAGAACAAGCTTAGTGACTCCCAATACACATCCTGGAGCATACAATGTAATTGGCAGAAGAGTCTAAGTTATTATTCGTATCAATTAAGGTTTTTTCTAATCAATACCAGCATTAATTTCTTTCTAGTGCATTTTCCTCAGGAGACATGAACTGGAAGATATGGTAGGGTTTTCATTTGGGTTATGACACATCTACATATCAAAGAACTTTCTTTATGAAAACAAAAGATCCATTTTTGAAGTTCTGAAACAGAATTTTTGTCCATTACTTGCCTTCAGGAGACCAACAAAATTTCATACTGCTTATAGATACTGTTTTAGCTTGCAGAACTGGTAGTGTCACGTTCTTTCATTTGTGTCTGTCAGCACTACTAAATCTTTTACCCCCTGACCAGCAGTTCTCCCTCGCAGTTTCATAGTTTTTTCAGATCAATTTTTGAGTTCTGTGATAAAAAGATTTGCTATGCTAGGAAGATTCAAAAAGTGTTTTTCTCACATCATTTACTTTATTAACCTTAGGTTATCATTTCAGATTCCGCAGATACTCCACTCTCTGCAGTTCTGCTGTAGAGTTCAATACCACGCCCTCCCCCCTCAAGCCCTCCCCCTTTTCTGTTCTCCTCAAACTTTGGTACTCACATCTGAACTCCTTACTACGCTCACAACAATTTGTCTCCAATTCTACTTGTTTAAATGTAGTTACTATAGCATTAATATCATGCATATTACTGATGTCAAAATATTTTAACACTCCACAAGGCTGTTACATTGTAGTTTGATTTCTGGTTGAATTTCATTTAGTTTATCTTACTGTTTTGTCTCATACACCTACCATTTCTATAGTTTTTAGTACCACCTGAAAAGTTAACTGAAGAGTCTAAAGCCAAATCAATAGGTGTTTATTTTTTCCCTGTTTCAGTTCAACAGAAAGAAAAAAATATATTTTCTATAAAAATATTATACTCTCATTAACAAGTTCGTACAATAATTAATACCATAATGGTATAGTTCCCTGACAAAAGTAATACTATATATGTTTATATTTTGTTTTCAAATACACGGGTTTTCTTTTAAACTATCTAAATTTTCTAGACTTTTTATTTCACAGGTGTCACAGACTATGGAAATTTTTTCTTTCTCATTTAAAAGGATAAATATTAAAGTGTACCTGAACTGAATCTCATTTCACATTAAATTTACTTATAATCATTTTTCATGTAAATGTCCTTTTACATATCTTAAAAATACAACAAAAATTTTGCCTGGGTATAATAATTTTGATGAATTCTTCTCTCACCAAAAGCTCATTCCTCTAATATATGTTCATGATCAATCATTTTTTGGCTTATTGGGCCATCAACAGGTACCCATTGTTTTGAAAGATTCTGACATTAGTGAAAAGTAACCATTCCATAATGTTTGAAGGCTTATGCATTAATACAATACATTCACATACAATGTACTTAACAAGATCAACTGACTGATTAAGGGGAAATTATCATGATATTACTAAGATAAAAACAAAACATAGAACAATAGTTAACTCTCAACACATTGCTTAGAATCCACAAAGACCGTATTGTCTCTGGGAATATCAAAAATTATGGAAATGATAGACTGCTACTCACCCTAAAGATGACAGGTTGAGTTACAGAGAGGCACAACAAAAAAATTGTTACACATTAAGCTTTGGCCAAAGCCTTCATCAGAACAGAAAAAATACACACACTTTCACACAAGCAAGAACACCTTACATGCACACAGTTGCTCAGGCCAGCCAGAGATAGCAGTCACATGTGCATGAAATATGTTTGCTTGTGTGAATGTGTGCGTGTTTTTCTTTTCTGGTGATGGCCTGGCTGAAAGCTTAATATGTAACAATCTTTTCATTGTGCCTGCCTGCAACTTAACATGTTATCTTTACAGTGAGTAGCAATCTACCCTTTCCATAATTGTTGATATTCCAGCCTAGACATTCCCCTATCCTTTTTTGTCTATGGGAATGGTAATCAAATTTTCATGGCACCATAAACTGTGTCAGAGATTTAAACTCAACAATTGGCTTTTATGTTTCATATACAATGCCCTTTGCTGTGTACATACGTCATAGACCAATACAAAATTGTATGCTGCCAGTATCTGTCTGCTGGTAAAATGCATTCTGCAAATGGTTATTATTCAAGGTCAATCCTTTAGTTGTCTGACACCCTTTCCTCAGCATATTCTGTCAATCTCGTGTCCTTTTTGTCCTGTTTGCATATAATATAATTTTTGTGTTACAAAACTTCCATGTTAACATATTTTGTATTGCTCAGTCTTTCCTCTTTTTCTCTTATATTTCAATTTCATGTCTCGCCCCCCCCCCCCCCCCCCCCCCCCCACACACACACACACTAAACTGTAAAAAAAATCATTTTGGTTTGCCTTGTGCTGCATTCTTTGAGCATCTATCTTCTTATCGGTCTTTCAAGTTTTTCTTTTATTTCACATACAACTGTTGCCATTAAAATGTTCATAACCATAAATATTTTAATTTCTTCAAAAGGTATTACATCATTTCCTGCATTTGATTGCACGGTCCTAAGCTATTGTTGGGGGTATTCTGGCTCATCCCTTTAGACATGCTCCCTCCTGTTTGTTCTTTTAATAGTCCTTTTCAGTTATCATGTAAATGAGCTTTAGTTCTGCAGCTGTAATTAATGACTGTGTAGTGTAGTTGTCCACCGTACTGGTATTTCTTCTTTTGTGTGGTAAGTATGGATTGTTCATCTGTTGGCAATCTCAGTGGGAATGTCCATTTATGATTTCTTTGTATACTTCTGACATGTTCCTGTTCTGTTACTGTAATTATTATTACCGTTCTTACTACTACTATTACAGCTACTAATATTCAAGGTATCCTGCATGAAATATTTTTGTACATAAATTTCAAGTTTGCTCAAACCTAAATGGCAGTTTCATGTACTCCATATGCATTTTGTTTGTACACTTAATAGAAAACAAAGCACGTGTTCTTACTCTCCCGAATATAAAGGTGTTGTCTTCTGTATTTTATGTGAAATTAATAGTCAGTTTTCACCAACAATGTACTACCTCATATATTAAGATGCACATTGCGTATCAAAGCATGCTCGGGAGAAGAAAGGAGAAAAGAAAATTTGAAGAAATAAATATTCTCATTCCTTTTTTTTTTCTTTTCCTTCCAAAAGCGATGATCTTTTTAAATTTAGATACTATATTATCTTTCTCTATGTGAATGTGTGTAGTATTCATTGTATGTCTGATAAGAAAAAAGTTGGTGAAGTAGTGTGACACCAGTGTGAGGATTTTAAGTGCTTATTCACTTTTAAAATCAAGAACTTTTGAAAGATAAACAAACAGGTCTATACATTTCTTTCAGACATATCATTACTTTACTTATCTCCGTATGACACAAACAGTAATTTCTGGAACTGCTAAAACAATTACCCCATCTGTTAGTGAGGAGGTATTGCTGGTGCCTCTGTTATGTGCATGATTTCCTTACTATGTAATACATGTTGAAATTTAAAAATTATTATGTAGAGTTGTTTCCCATGTTTAGTCTTCCACTTAACTGAAAAGTTATTTATTTCTTATCATAACCTCTTGTCACTAATTTTTTCACTAAAGTGTTTCTTATCTTTTGTCCAGTTCCAAACTATTCTAATGATAAAAGAAAGTATCACACAGAAATTACAACATATCAATTGTTTAAGGAGGAACAGTAAATTTTTTACAAGATAGTATTATAGGCTTATTCAAATAAAATGTTCCATATAACATGTCCCATTTTTTATTGTTTAGAATGAAATATCTTATTTGCTAGAATGTAATCCAAACAAAGACTTACAGAATGTGTTCATCAAAGACAAATAATTAAATATGGTATGTTACAGTTAGGAAATCATCTACTATGTTTTCTACAAGCAGCAGCAGCACTATGTGCACTACAAACTCATACACAAATACCATATCAATATGCATTTGTGAATACATGTGGCATGCTTTAACAATACAATACAAGTGGCTAACAAATGACAATCACAATCACAGTTGAAAAATTCTGTTATGTAAACTCAGTCACAATTTTACAGCCTGAACTCTGAAATAAGTAAATAAATTAAAAAGACAGTTGCTGAATAAATTCAAAACAACTGGAGTATGAATGCATGAAACGAAATTTTACCTGTGTGTACAATTGTATCCCTTAAAAAAAAATTGGCCACATCTTATATGGGATGTTTTATTTGAACTAGTCTGTTCTACCAGCTCCTAAAATATTTACTACTAGCCTTTTCCTTGTGGCTTTGTCTGCGTAAGTGTTCAATACAAATCCTTCCCCTTCTACCCCTCTTCCTCCTTTGTCCATCCATCTCACCTTACCACCTCTACCTTTCTATCTGCTCCTCCCCCTCTTGTTGTCCATCCCCTCCTCCCCCTCCCTCTGACCACATCCATATCTTCCTCCCCTCCCTCTGACAATCTTCCTCCCCCTCTCTCTTTCCATCTCTGCTTTCTCCTTCCCTCTGACCATATCCTCCTCCTCCTCTCTCTTTCCATCTCTGCCTTCCACTTCTATACCCTCCACCTTCATGTATCTCCCCTTCCTTCTCTCTTTGTCCAATTCCTCCTCCCCCTCTTACTTCCATCCCCTCCTCTGTCCATTTCACACTGTTCCTAGTCATGCTGATCGGCACATGTAGCCCAGCAATATGAGTCAATATAGCAGGCCGATACTACTCCCACGACATGCCTGTCTTGCAGGGCAGGCAGTACATCACAGGCCTGAAAATCATTTTAAGCTCCTGATCTACAGGCCATCATATGAAGCAGGTCGATAAAACAGGCCAATGCTATTCCAACACAACATGCCCCTCACGGGCAGCCAACATATTGGGCTCCAATAAGTCAACCGTGCACCTGCAAAACAGGTTGATTTGACAGGCTGATACTGTTCCCATACAACATGCCTTTGGGCAGGGCAGCCTATATGCCAGTAGCTGGAAAAAACACGTTTTTTTCCCATGTTGCCCCTCTTATCGGAGGTGGGAGGCTGCTGATAATCGTGAGGCTTGCTGGCTCTGTGCCAAAATTGGTTGAAATCAATCCAGTAGTTTGGGAGGAGATCCCGGATGACACACATACACTCTGCCTTTTATATGTAACAGTTTTATTATTCCTCCTGATACAACATATATATATATATATATATAAGACTGAAACTTCCATTTTAAAGTGTAAGAGCCCATTATTATCCATATTACTTGGAAATAAAATATCATCTGTATACAAAGAACATAAATTTAAATAAAACTAAAAATAAAAAATTATGGAAAACAGGAAAAATGAAGAACTATTTTTTCTCAATAATAGGCAAAATCTCACTCTGGCCAACAATGTGATAGTAAGTATGCAGCAAGAAATTTCATCTTGCCTGAGAAAGTGTAGAAGAAAATACATAAAATGGTTCTTTGTTTAGTAACTGTATTGTAATATAAAGAAATAAAGGCAATATATGCAGAACACAAAGTTATTAGATATAAACAGTATCAGTAATATAAAACAGAAAATTACATTATTAAAAGAAATGATACATTGCCAAGCAAACATTGGCTGTTCCTCAGAGAGTGTAGACTGCTACTGCTATATGTATGTTTTGAGTGATGCTCAATTGAGCTATAAGGTGTAAGGAATTCGGTGGTCATTATTGTGTTTCTCCAAGCCTGGCTACATGTCTTTGTTGGAAAGTACAGCCTGTGTTGCAGTGATTAGTGTGGATTTTACCAGATATATATATACAGAAGACATATTGCAATATTTTTGTTAAATAATTGCTTCCTGGGCCGTTATACAAAGTTATGAGGATGCATATGCATGTATTGAGAGGCCGGAGTTTCGAATTTCTTCTTCTAAGATCCAAAGCATTTATATTTTCATAGCATCTTTTATGTAAACTGTCCTTTTATTCTAAATGTAATAAGTTTTACATCATCTGATAAATCGGCATCCTTATATTATGTGGTTTTGTTACCCAATTATGTTTTCCACTGCCACCAAAACAATAATTCCATTTACAGTTTTTAATCGTGATGATAATTTCTTTTAAGAACTTAATTATCAGAAGATCAATTCTGGTAATTATTAACCTGCAGCCCTCTTAAAGAGTAAGCATGGCTAAAAGTTGTAACTAAAGTTTAATCATATGAGATTTGCTCTTTCATGACTACTTAAATGTTTTTTGATAAAATGACAGTAAAAGATCTTATTGGAAACAAACTATCCTTCACGCAAAAAGTCAGTTTACCTGTAATTTACTAAAATTATAACACATCACACATGTTATAAAATTTTACTTTGAATTTTTTGTTTTTGTGTTGGCACTGAGGTGTAGATACTTCCTGTGTTATTTTGATGGTGAAGAAATATTCATGATTATTTTCTTCCTCCTGAGAAGCTTATAGAATGTATCCTATTTTTCATTTTAACTATTTAATGTCTGTTGGTTTTCAACAATCTTAAAACAGTGATGTTCACTACAGAGTTCTTAAATCACTAAAACCCTCAAAATTTTGTTTCTTTAAAGAAGAATGACTATATATTAAAATGAATAAGCAAATAAAGCTGAAAGTTAACCAAAAGATTTTGGTTTAAATTGTGTTTAAATAAGGAGCTGGATAAGTGAAATATATCATCATTCACTGTCAGAGAATGTCTGTCAGAAGAGATTATTGTGACATATGATACCTAATAAAAGTTCTGCAGTTTTTCAACTTTATCTACTCTTTGATATGATTCCTGACAGTCTCTTATAAAGATAGTGTATGGAACTTGGTAACATACATCCTTGCTGTTTTTCCATAATCGTGGCCCGTTCAAAATGGTTTATAATTTAATCATCAGCATTGTTATTAAAATATTATCCATTAAGCTCCTTGACTTATAAATATCATTTGTATAAAACCATCCACATGAAACTGATGGTTTCTAAATTTTACATTGATTAAAGATTGCACTCCCAGTCACCATCAAATATGCAAAGGAAATAGAAACACACATGGCTAGCATTTATTATGTATCTAAGTAAATAAGTATGTAATTCAGGTTCTTTATCTTTGAACTTTTCAAGGTTAACTGAATCCTTGCTTAAGATAAAAAAAAATTCTTACAATGTTAAATAAATTTACAGTTGGTTAAGCACCAATAAATCAAAACCAAATGTACACATACATATATATTATTGAGGGGGTAATTTGAAAATGAGTTGCTGTTCTTGTTTAAAAGTTCCAAATATACCAATATGTTTGGCATAAAATATGTATATTTAAGTAATTTTCAAAGACATAGTAAGATATATTCAGAGATAGAACATCATTGTATAAGAATTAATTTCAGAAGGAGACAGACAATATCAAGGGTAAATAATGCCATGAAAAGCTGTATAATTTTCAAATGGTATCATTTATGTGACAATATAACCAGTACTTCCATTTAAACCAATCTCTTACTGGTTGACTTTCTCATTGTAGGATCACCCGTGTGGAAACCAAGAGACATGGTAGGCCTAGGTGAAGCAACCACACTTCCTCGAAAGGGTAAATCCTCCTCTACCTCTTCCTGTTCAGATAATACAGCTAGGGACAGAGAACGTTGCTTAGTGTTTGATTACCCAACTCCAACTCGCAAAGCAGAAGGCCAAAGCAGCACACATGAAAATGCGTCATCAACATCTTCAACCAGTGCACAGCAGCCATGAAGAAAGTCGAGCGCTCGCATAGGTAAATTGCAGTATTAACATCAGTCAAATGGCTCAGCATATCTTAATAATTTGCATGCACTTCCAATGAATCATTCAGCATAGACAGAGGACATGAGGCTGCTCAAACATTAATCATTTGTTGATTCTGTTAGATAATGTGAAATTATTCTGATCCAAAGATACAGGGAGCAGGATACCATTGCTGAAATCATACAAAATTTAAATATAAATCTTTGAATAGTTCAGTAATAAAGGTTGTTATGAAAGAAGCTGAATGATTCATTAAAAATAATGTGACCATCAGTTTTAATAGACTTTTTTGTCTCTGGGAGCGTTTGGCATATTAGATAAACTACGGAAGTGCAAAACCATCATGTTTTGGAGTAAAATTATTAAGATTGTAAACCATAAAATATCTGCTAAGATAAGTAATGCTAGAGCATTACAGCCATTGCGAGCGCACTGAAAAATATACTATTTTCAAACCACACTTGGCCTATCAGGTAACGCACATAAAAAAAGGTTTGATTGTAACTGCTCAAATGTGTAAAACTAATTCTTTATCTAGAACATTCCACTGGGAAGCTCTGTTTCGATGATTTATTGCATTGTTGATTTGTAGCAGCTGCTACTTACTGATAAGTGAATTATTGGTTCACCAACAACCTGGTTCAATATGTTTTCTTGAGTCTGTTTATTTAGAATTACTCTAATGTACATTTAAGACAAAAATCCCACAGCAAAAAAGACTTATCATTCTTTAGTGAAAAAGTGATTTTATTTGTGAAGCAATGTATTGGAAATTTATCATCACATGTAAAATAATTTTTTACACACACACATCAATCTGAAATGTGGAATTATTTATATGTTATGCTATTTTCTCAGTTGCATTTCATAGATTATATTTCACTAATAAGTCAGAGATTAAGTATGAAATATCACCAGTTTTATTAATTATTTAAGGAATAGAAAGTATGTTAGGTTGTGTTGACCAGAAGAAACTGAATGTGTTCTTGGATGATTTCTTGTGTAGGAATTTGCAGATAGATGTGTGCTAAATTATGCATAAAATTTATTTATTGAAGATAACTTACTTGCTTTTAAGAAGTGTAATGTGCCAAATTTGTTCATAATTTGGGATGTATTGTTGATATTAGTTATAACTGTTATCAGGGAAAACAATGATAATTTATTGAATTTAGACCTGTATTTTTTGTTTTGACACAGAATACTCAAATTTATTTTGTTTCCATAATCTAAATGTGCAACAAACATGTGAATCAGTTGCTAAATGGATTAATATTTTTGTTAGCAGAATGAAGGGAGCTTAGCACAACAAAATGTTAAAATTCTTATGTGAATATGAGATTTTATAAGATGACTTTCTCAAACAAGCCTTGTGGCTAAAACCTGGAGAATGTAGAGCTTTAAATATGGGATGTCAGTCTTGGTAAGAAAGATACTATATTGAATAATATGTATGAAACCAGGGATTAATTCAAAATAATAATAGGAACAATTGCAATATAATTTTATACTCTGTCAGTACCTAAGCCTTAGAGGGGTGTGAATTGAGAACTTAATGAAAATATAAATAAATGTAATTGCACAATTATACATAACAGACACTATTATAGAAAACTTATCATCATTTACTAATGGTCTAACACATTAAAATACCAGAAGCCCACTGTTGAGCATTGAAGCCCTTGATTAGAAGAATTTTTTCTATTCAGTGGAAAGAAATTCCTGTTAAAGATAAACCAAAGTTTAATAGTATGGTATATGTATAAATAAAGATCATAGTATAATAAATATATACTCATAATATTTCACTTTTCAAAAGTTTCGTTCAGGTTGTACAAATCTGTACAGTAAAATTTGCTATGTAAGTAATGTGGAGTCATAATCATATCATTACACACTAACAAAGACTGTTATATACAACACTGGGAGCTTAAATATGTGATGTCTATTCACATCTCTCCATGTAAGAGCATGGACTTAAGACTATCACTTTCAAGAGCATAAAATCATATTGTCACTGTCATCCACTGTTAATATTTAATTCAGTTTCATTCCGCAACAGTATTCCTGTAGCTCCCATTTCGATGCTTACATTGAAACCGATGTAAGCACATTTTGTACTCAGTAATTACAAAACTGAAGAGAAACTTAACACTATTGATTAATTGAGAATTTAGAGCCAGCATATTACTCAACCCTTAATTTTTTTCTTCCACTCAACTTCTTTATATTTCTTACCCCTTAGTCCCACGGAATTTATGTGAGAGACGGCTGTTTTAAAAAGGAATTTACAAAATCAGCAAATAGAAGATAAACAGGTGCAGAAAATCAAGAGGTAGTATCTATTTTGTATGTGATGTGAGAGTCCATTTCCTGTAAAATACTGTTGGCAGTGATAATATCCTTCATATATTTGTGATACAGAAATATATGGAAAGCAGTAGCATACACAAAATAAGTCTTTCTTTTTAAGGAAATATAAAATTTGGCAAATGGACAAATCTTAAAAAAGATGCCATAAATGTTGACTGTTACTGATTAACAATCATTAACAAATATTATTCTGAAATCAAATCCAGGAGATGTATGTATTGTTAAATCTTGGATTTTTAAAGATTATTCGTAAGTATGTTACAGAAGGAGTAGTTTAATTTTTAGGATTGTTACCAAATAAGAAGGGTAAATTTAATTTAAATCAAGTCTGAAGTATGTAGCACTTAACATGACAATGATCTGTGCAGGACAATTTGTTAGTGTCTTGCACTATGCATGATAGGGCCTACATAAAATTGTGTGCATCAAGCACCTGTTGAATTACCACAAAGTATATCTAGCTCAAATTTGGAATGGTATTTTTTCCTGTAATTTAGTGAAAGGCAAAGAACTGTAATATCCTGAGTATTACATTTAGCTTTACTATAATATGCTGTAAATTTGGATTCCTGTCCTTTGTCCTACCCAGTTCCTTTCTTACTGAATTAATAATTAGCACACAAAATCCATATTTCATAATTTTGTAAATAGTGTAAAGCATCTCATAAAATCATTTCATACATTACAAGTGCGAAAGCCATAATCATTTAAGACATATGTTGTTCACTCAGAAAAGTAATTCAATGCTCAGAAACACCAGAAGAGAAGAAAAAAATGATGCGATAATGTCATAATGAAGAAAATATTGTATTCTGTGAATCAGTCGAAGTGTTTCACTTACATCTTTTTATTATGAATTGTTTTACAGATTTACAGTGAGCTTGAAAGTTTTGCATTTTCTGTTTTGTGTGTTTGATTTATAAACATATTCATTAATTACATTATATTATTAAATGTAACAATATCAACCACCTTTTGCAGATTCATGTTACTTTGATTTCAAATTAGTTGTTTTTGTGTCACGCAGTATTATCACTTGTTCAAGAATGTAGGAAATATATCATGTGACTAGTACATATTACAACTTATGTATAAAGAAGCATCAGGGTTTGTTTTTATAGCAGATCTGCTGACAAAAGTGTTTCTGAAAAATATTGCTCATAGTAAGCATTTGCCATATATCTGTTGCACAAAAAAAGATTTATAAAGTGCCAGTTTTTTTAACTTTATGTGGTTCATCCTTCATCTCAAGAATTTGGCACTCCAGTACTATTTACCTCTCTGTAAAAGGCTTATGTCATAAAAAATGCGATCAAAAATACTCCAACATTAAGGAACACTATGGACAATACACCTTCTCACTTTCAACAAAATTTGCTTAATGTGTGCAAAATGTTTTATGCCAGAAAGGATGTGCCCTGAAACATCATCTTCATGTCAGAGAAATAATCAATGCTCTTCAGGACGTATTTCTGAATTCTGACAGTTTTCTGCAACAATTACAAGAGACAACATTGCGCACACGTCTTGAACCAGTGGTAACATAAATTTAAGTTTCAGTGCTCATAATATTGTTGAATTACTGAGTTGTACCATTAATTTCACTTTAGTTATACTGACGAGAGTAACGATCAATGTCATTATATATTCCCACAATGCCCATGAGTAGTTTTTTCTTTCATTTTTCCTGCCTCGGTAAAGTAATTTGTGCATTTGTTAAATCTCTTTGAAAAGAAAAAACACACTTTAAAAATGTTGTACAATGCTCAATATATTATTTCTCAAAATTTGGCTATTATTTTTATTTGTGTGCAATTAGTAAATGAATAGGGAAGTAACACGTGGGTGTAATACAATGCAGTACAAATGAGTTGACATTCATCCTTATGCTGTTTGTGCAGTTAAAAAAAAGATTTTATTTCTAGTTTTTCATGACAACAGTGTCAGCAAGAAAATGATTAAATGATCTGGATTTGTATAAAGAAATAATTAACTGATCACACTGACATTATATGCACATCATTTTGATACAAACATTATAAACTACATGCCCATAGCTCCTCTCTTTACTTGTTATATTAAAATATAATTATTCAAGATTTAACTGACATGTGTTGTAAATTATGCAATCTGTCATACTAGCTGTATGAATATTTTAATTCAATTAAAACAGAGAATTTTTGTCTTTGCATAATTAACAAAATAGAATTGAAGGTTATCTTGTTATTTCCGAATATTTAAAGAAATTGAGAGCTTCAATTAAATATAAGTTAACATTAATAAGAATCAGCCTTTGTGAAAATTATTTTATGAACTATAATGAGTGAAGTCAGAATTACTGGAACTTCAGACACTTTGCTCAGAAGCTAGTATCTTTTTGCGATATTTTAAGATACCTCTTAGCTAATCTCATAATCTGTAAACACAATATTGAAGTACTGTGGTTAATTTCTACTCTTTGACAATCATTATGTTGCCTGAGAGTCCAGATAAAAGATGATTAATTAATTAATTCACTCATTCATTCCTGATACTCTCATGAGTGAAGTATGTGTTTAATCAAACATACAGTTTTTTATCAAGCAAGCTTTGATTACTGTGTGGTGATTCCTTAATTAGCTGTAACCACTGAAATTTAAATTGCATATTTTTAATTGCAACTCTTGCATTCATACAGTTTAACTTTTTATTTCTGTGCATTCAAATTTTTATCTTTATTCCAAAACAGTCGTTTGTTTCCATGAATAACATTGCTATTTTTTAAACTTCAATTTCTGTGATAGTTTTCCACTAATTCTACAGTTGTGTAATCTAAAGTGATGAATCAGGTTGAGAGATGATAACCAGAACATCAGAACTTCTTATTCAAAATTCTCATGCAACACAATGTTGTCAGTTAGTTTTGCTTTTTGTGGTGCCATAATAAATGAAACATAAATTATTGTGTTACTGAACCAAACTCAGTAAAGCAGTATTTTTCATATAATTTTATACATTCTTTCCTGTTGCACAAGTAAAGCGTCACATTTATTATTATTTGTTTCATCAGTTTGTGTTTTTGGAGCAATAAGAAATCTATCTTCTATTTCTGTTTGATTCCCAAAAATGTATTTTAAGAAAATAATGAATGAAAAATTCAAATTTTAATGTGTTTTGAGATTGATTAGTAAAGGTGAATAGCTGATGGTCTTTATATCCAAATTGTGAGTTTGTGTGTGTGTGTGTGTGTGAGAGAGAGAGAGAGAGAGAGAGAGAGAGAGAGAGAGAGAGAGAGAGGATGATAACAGTTTACTTTAAGGAGTTAGATAATGATGGCATCACAAAAATTTTAATTTGTTATTGTTTGTGACAATTCAATCAAAAATGAGTGAGAAACATGTGGAAGAAATACACATTATTGGAAAATTCTACATTTCCACATCATTGTAGTTATACTGGAAGAAGGAAAGCGAAAAACAGATGCCTTGTACATAGTATATGTAAAGCTTTAAAATAAATTATAATTGAATGTGTGTGTTTGGTCTATATTGCATTTCCATGTGGAATCCCTTGGTTTTCATAAAAAGTTTTACATTGAGTTTCAGTCTGAAAGTGAGGGTGGAGTGAATGGAAGATAAAAAAAGATAAACCTATGCTGTGTAACACAATGAGATAAACAATAATAAATAAACACTCTGTCTTGACCATTTTCAGCATAAATTTGCCTTCAGAAGTGTTGGGAAAAGGAGAAAAGAAAGTATGTTGCTGGAAGAAACAGAAACATACACAAACAAAATATCCTTTAAGTTAGCAGAATTGAAACAAATATAGAGTAACTGTCTTGCTGTGCTATGCTATGTGACCAGGTATTCAGAATGGATAATTGTATTGTTCATGAGTGGATGCTCAGGAAGACATCACCAAGATGTATCAAAAGGCATTGTTCATGTAAAACTCGACATGCCCTTTTCTCATTCAATATCCTATGAACCACAGATGAAGAGCAATAGGCAAATTCCATATTCCTAGATTTCTGAAAAATGCTTGATGCAATGCTCCACTGCAGACTGTTATTGAAGGTACAAGCATACAGGATACGTCCACAGATAAGCGTGTGGTTTGAAGACTTCTTATGTAATAGAACCCAGTACATTGCCCTCAGCAGTGAGTGTTCATTGCAGACCAGTCCCCCCGAGAAATATGATAGGACTGCTGTTATTCTCCATGTGTGTAAATGATCTGATGGACAGAGTGAGCAGCAATCTGCAGCTGTTTGCTGATGAGGTAGTGATATATAGATAGGTGTTGTCATTGAGTGACGGCAGAAGGGTACAAGGTGACTTAGATGAAATTTCTAGCTGGTGTGATACTGACTAGGAAAAACAATCCCATAATGTTCAAACACAGCATCAGTAGGATGCTACTTGAAACAGTCACATCAGTTAAATATCCACACATAACACTGCAAAGCTGCAAAGCAATATGAAATGGAACCAGCATGTAAGGATTGCATCTGCAAAGGTGAATGTCGACTTCAGTTTATTGGAGGAATTATAGAAAAGTGTGGTTCATCTGTAAAGGACACTGCATGTAGAAAACTAATACACCCCATTCTTCAGTCTTGCACAAGTATTTGGGACCCCAACCATGTCGTGTTAAAGGGAGATATCAAAGCAGTTCAGAAGTGGGCTACTAGATTTGTTCGATCAACATGCAAGTATTACAGAGGTGCTTTGAGGACTCAGATGGAACTATCTGGTGGCAAGGCAATATTTTTTTCAAGGAGCACTATTGAGAAAATTTAGAGAACCATTATTTGAAGCTGACTGAAGAATGATTCTACTGCTGTCAACATACATTTTGCATAAGGACCATGAAGCGAAGATAAGAAAAATTAGGGCTTGTACAGAGGCATACAGACAATCATTCTTCCCTAATCTCAAGTGGTACAGGAAAGGAAGCTACTAGTGGTGGTGCAAGATTCATTCCAACACACACCATACAGTTGCTTGTGGAGTATGAATGTAAATTTAGATATTGTAGCTTGCTAGTCAACTATTTTTACACAAACTATCCACATGAAAAAATGTACTTTTTATATAAAACTGCTAGTATCATTAACTGGTGTGCACATTTGGTTTAACCTACCTCCTTTCTATAACCATTCATATGATCTTATCCTGTTTACCTTATCACATTAAAGAGTAATACAGATTCCTCCTCTCGAAAAACTTATCCTTCAGTCTTCTCAGTGTATTATCATGCAAGTTGTATCCTTGAGTGAATACCTTCTAACCACAAAATGAACATTCTGCAATATAAATTCCCAAAAAAACTGTTTGGAAGTACACTGTAAAGAGTACTTCTAGTACTCAGAATAACGAACACTGATTATTTATTTGTCTTTTACAAGAAAAAGAACACAACCATATATGGACCATAAGTAGAAAAGGAAGGCCTTGCAAACAATGACATAAAACTGAACTGGAGACACTTGTGTTTGTTACCAGTTTTGTAGAATTAATCTGACTGATACAGTCTCATCTAATATAACTGACTTGTTCAGCAAGATGGAGTTATCCCAACTGTCTGAAACAGATCCATACTTGCCACTCGTATTGCCAATGGTGCTGCAAGCTGTTAGTGGCCTGCAAGACAAATGTTGGAAAAAAGTAACACCCTTGAAGTGTTTGCCACACCACCAGCCCGATTCCCATGCCCAGCCTGCTTGACATAAGTGATGCTCTGCTGAGAAAGGCAGTTCTCATTGTTGCTCCATATGATCAACATATTATGCCAGTCACCTTGTGATGACAACTACTGGCTCAGATCCAAATCACTCTTAGTCTGTACTTCTTGTTTATCCAGTGAATAGGGAATAAAGAGTGTTAGTAAATGTAAACATCTACAACTTCATTTCACAACTTTTTATTGATTTTGGCCAACTGCTGGTCAAGCTGTATAAAGCCACATGCCGAAACATCTTTTATATATAGGAGCCATACATTATCACTGAACAATTTGTGGCTCCTATATTACTATAAAAACTGATGCAGAATTGCTGGTTTCTAAACTAAGCAAATGGTGATATTTATCCACTTTGTGAACAAGCACATTGACATGGTGAAAGAGGAGTCCACATAGCACCACATTTTGCCTCTTCTCTCCTACCCTTAAAAATAATAAAACAAAAATATCAGAAAGTGCTCTTGTGCTTGAAGAGTGACTGTTTGTGTCTCCACTTGTAGACTGAAATTGTATATTGTTCGTTTGCTTAAAAACATTTGTATCTAGACACACTACTGTCACTCCATTCTTATGTCAAATCAGTACATTCATATGTAGTCACCAGCTGCAATATTTAATCTCATTGCCCTCAGTAATTACATGGCACTTTTCCCTTGGTACTTGCTGCAAGTTTCTCTGCAGTTGGTCAGCATTTGAACTGTCAAAGCTGCCTGCCTGCCACTGATTGCAGAGTAGCACTCTTCAATCCACCAAGGACAGGCAGTTTCCATAGATGGTATGAAGAATGAAATAGATTCATCAGCAGCTTCGTGAATAATGGGTGTAGCTGCAAATTCCATTACAGAGACTGGTGGCTTTATTTACTTACAGACCTTTTGTGCTTTTTGCATAAGCTTGGTATCCTTAATTTCCTATATTTTTCTATCCTTCAAGTCCACTGGACAATAATGGCTCCAGATGGAATGACTTTTATACACGTAATGTGGTATTATGGAAATAAACTGATGTTCCTTGTTCATTGGCTATTCTGGTACAATTTTTGCGCATTGCTTGGCCTTTAAATGCTGGGTGTTTTGCCAACAACAATGACTCTTTTATCTTCTGTAAGTTTTGAGTATGTATGGCTGTACCTACAGTCACAAGATGCTGAGAGGTCTGAGACTGAAATGTTATTGTGAATACATCCATGTTCTGTAACTCCTGATTAGTCCATTTCAAAATATTTATGATGATCATGAAACTTAGAGTGGTTTCCATATTGAAGATATACAGGGTGATTCAAAACGAACAGGAAAAAAGAAAGCATTCCTGTTACTGTAGTTATTTATTTATTTATTTGGTGCCTGTATTATCACATTCATGATATTGGACTTGTCAAGGTACAGAACAGTATAAAATATTATATATAATTACATCATGTACAAAATCTTATCATTGGTATCAACACATCTTTATAACAAAAACATTATTCTGCTTAATTTGATTATAAAATTATATACGTACATACAGATAGAACAAAAGCTAGTGAAACCCCTTGGTTCATTTCACTAAAACTATTAAATAACAATACTTTAGGTAACTAGGCATAGTAACATATGGCACAAAACTAGCTGCATAATTAGATACATACATGGATGAAAGAAGTTTGCTTTTATCTAAGAATGGTTGATAATGATGAATTCTTGTTTAGAGAATTATGAAACAGACTTACAGATTTGAGCAAATTTCCAGGTATTCATTAATGCTGTAGAAGCTGTTGTTTATTCATAGATTTTTAGTTCTTTTTTGAATGTGTTAATGTTTGGTTTTTTTTTATGCTATCTGGCAATGCACTGTACAGAATTTTTGGTTTGTAAACAGCACTGTCCTGTTATATTGATTTTCTGTGCACATCCCTATGATAGCCATCCTTGTTCTTTCTTTGATAATTGTGGATCTCACTATTCAAAGCTGAAACTTTTTAATGAAGAAGATGCTTTCAAATATAAATATAGATGGTAAGGTAATGATTTTTAATTCCTTAAAGATACCTCTACATGGTGCTCTGTAAGCAACATCACTTATTAATCTTACAGCTTTCTTTTGGAGCTTAAAAGACTGCTTTGCAAAAGAGGTATTTCCCCAGAACACTATACCACACTTCAGTAGACTATGCATGTATGCATAATAAGCACTTTCGGTATTGCAGCATTCTTTAAGCACTCGTAATATGTAACTATACTTGCTTAATTTTTTATTAAGCATTTCTACATTTTTTTCCCATCTTAGATGCTCATCCACCGATAATCCTAAAAATTTTATGTGATTCTTTTGCTGAATTTGGCTATTCGATTATGTGAATTTTACATTGGTCCTATTTTTATTCCTTATGTGGTTGAAGTTATCCATACAGTTTTCTTGTCATTGACAACTAGACAGTTATATTTAAACCATTTTTGTACCACTTCTGCTGTTATGTCAATTTTTTGCTACATCTCATAATCATTCTTCCCTTGTATAATGAAGCTGGTGTCATCAGCAAATAATATGGTATCAGCTCTTGAAAACTGTTGTGGAAGATCATTAATAAAAATCAAGAACAACAATATTGCCAATACCGAGCCCTGGGGCACCCCATAATTAACTCTTTTATGTTCAGAATGTTACACATTTCCATCCTGAGAAATGTGTACTCTTTGTTTGCTATCAGTTAAATATGACTTGAACCACATGTCGGAAATACCACGGACACCATAATTACACAGTTTTAACCGCAGTAGATTATGATTTATAAGATCAAATGCTTTAGAAAGTCCAAAAACAACCCACAGATCAGCTCCTTGTCCTCAATAGCTTTGTAAACAAATTTTAGGAAACTGAAGAGAGCCATTTGTGCAGATTTGCCATTTCTGAAACTGTTCTGTGCATTTACAAGAATTTTATTTTTGTTTAAGAAGTCTAGCAATCTGTCATACATTATTCTTTCAATTATTTCCGAAAATACAGATAATAATGATAGTGGCCTGAAATTTTTAATGTCAAACTTGTCACCATTTTTATAAACTGGTATTACTATTGACTGCTTAAGTTTACTCGGAAACACACCAGTTTCAAAGGGGTCATTGATTATGTCCACAAGTTGAGAGACAACATTATCGGTACTATATTTAATAATTTTGTCAGAAATACCATCAAATCTGCAAGTCATTTTACTCTTTAGTTTGGTGATAGTGGCATGTACTTCTTTGGGTGTTACAGGATATAGGTACATTGTCTTTTCATTTATTGGCGTTGTTACCTTTGTCATTGGATTATATTTAGTGGTGATCAGGTTTTGGGCTACATTATTATAACGATCATTAAATGTATTAGCTAATACAAGCGTATCATCAACAATTTCATTTCTGTGTTTTATGGTGATTTTATTACTTACATTTTCATGTTTGCCTGTATGATTTTTAGTAACTTTCCACATAGATTTCATTTTGTTGTTACGCTTTCTGATATATGAATCATTGTGCTTCTTTTTTGCAGCAACTATAGCTTCCCTGTGCTTTTTCCTATAACACTTTACACATGGTTTCAAGATAGTATTTTGCTTTGCACACTTATATAGCATTCTAAGACTTTCTGATGACTCTTTGATTTCACTTGTGATCCATGAATTTGATTTTTTGTTCATTGTCATTCTCTTCAGAGGGAATGAAATATCATAGCAGTATTTATAATTTGACAAGAACTTGTTGAATTTTGTATCTACAGAACTATTGCTTTCCATGTCCCAGTTTACATTTTTTAACATTAGATTAAAGACCCTGATGGTGTCATCATTAATTAATCTTCTCTCAATATATCTCCTGTTGTCACTTTTCTCATGAGATTTCTCTAAAGTCAATTTGACAGCTTGATGATCAAGAGAAACCTGTATACAGTACCTCAGGTTTAAAGCCACATTTTGATTTGTCAATGAATATTTGGACCATAGCGCTTTCACTTTTGCTGCTGTATCTTGTGGTATCTTCTACACACGTCCTTATTGTATGTTTTTAGTAGATCAACAAGTTTCTGACCTTTTTTACAGTTATCCTCGAAATTAACATTGAAATCCCCGGGCACAATTATGCATTTTGACTGACTATTTAGATGTTTAGATTTTCCAAATTTTCAGAGAATAATTCGAAATTGCTAGATGGGGACCTATATATACATGCAATTATTATATTACTGTCTGTTAGTTCACATAAACAATATTCAAAACCTTTCTCAATGCAGCAGACATTTTTAAACCTAATTTCCTTTCATTTAATATCTGTCCTTACATATGTACATGTTCCACCCTCTCAGTATGTTTCCCTGCAAAATCTGCTGACCAACTGGAAGTCTGAAATCCCAGCTGCACATTTTTGTATGTCTTGCAGCCAGTGTTCAGTTAGACACAAGATAGAAATCTCCTTCAATGAACCATTCAAAAGGACCTCTGACTCATATAGCTTACTGGTTAAACCCTGTACATTATGACATAGGAGAGTTAAAGAATTATTCAGTTCTATGAGAGGTATATTTCTTGCCTGGTTAGTTCATTGAAAAGTAGGTTCTAGTATTCTTTTCGTTTCTAACATGATTTTCACCTCCTGGGAGTCCTGGACTTCTTCTTGTTTGTTTTCTTCTGCAGTGGATTTGGCCATAAGAAATTGTTCATATGTTGTTTGGATGCTAACTTCTGCCTGGTGCTTCGTCATGATTTGTTGTTTTTAACTTCTGTCCACTCTGGAACGGCTTCCTCCTCAGTCTTTTTACATGTTGATAGTCTCTTTTGTGCTGGTTCCCCATTAGTTCATTCCACTGAAGGCATATTTACTGTTAACTTTTTGGTTTCTTCTTCTGTCATTTTTGTATACTGTGGTTATATTGTCTTTTGTGTTGCTTCCTTGTCACTTGTTCATTCCCTAGTATGCATATTTACTGTTAAGTTTTTTGGTTTCACCTTCTGTTAATTTCCCATATTGTAAGTGTACAGTTTTGGTGAGTGACTGATCTGCCTGTTAAAAGCAGTTAACAGAGATCAGTGATGGTGTGATGGGCTGAATCGTGGCTGAATAATGAAGGTTCATGTATAGTTTTTCTTTCCCTTTCAGTATCAACTTTATTTCATAAATACACATGTAGACCAAAATGTAAACTCTCACAGTTTAGGTGCCAACAATGAAACAAAGGAAAGTTACTGTTGCTGTTAATCACTGGCACACACACAATAAAATGTGTACTGTGTCACAGAATATGCAAAAATATCAGCAATAATCATTGTTCAAAGGCATTTTCAGACCAAGTCTGGTAAAGTGGCACCACAGCATCACAACATAGCTAGATGGGCAAAGCAATTAGAGGAGGCAGGATGCATATGCAAGAAGAAAACCACAGTATGGCCATCTGTCAAGAATGAAGTGACAGAAAACATTTCTATGACATACAAAAGAAGTCACAAAAAATCCACATGTCATGCTGACAGAGAAGTGAATACATTGAAATCAATTGTGTGGTGTGTGTTGCACAAGCATCTGCAGTTCAAGGCTTACAGAATTCAAATGTTGCAGGTGCTAAGACCAGCTGATAAAACAAATTATTACAATTTTCAAGCAGTAGTGGATGTGGATGGCTTCACAGACAGACTTGTCTTCTCTGACAAAGGCCCATTTCGCTTAAGCGGCAAAGTGAACAAGCATAATTTGAGAATACATAAAACCATCAAGCCTCTCTGGAACACAAACATTTTACTGTACCATAATCAGCTACAGAATCACTGGTCCTTTCTTCTTCGCAGAGTCTACTTTGACCTTTGACAATGGTTCATGATAGTATTAAATTCAGTTGATGATTAAAACAATGAATGAACATTGCAGCAGAAAATGTGTTTTTCAGTGTAGACTGTAATCCATTCAGATGGCCAGTCATAACTACACTTCAATCATAACTCTGAGCTGAGCTGTTAGTTTCTCATGGCAGCCATCAGTTGTACAATAATATTATATAGTGCCTCAGTTGTTTTTTGTTCAGAAACGTTCATGAATGTTAAAAATCTTTCATAGACTTGACCAATATCTTCGACACAGTGAAATGCTGAGGAGAACTGTGAGAAATTACTCACATCAGCTGCTTCACCCAGAATAATTGGGATAGAAGTTGATTCACTTATATCTCATTTTCGTCATGTGTGCATAGTGGTCAATGAGGGAGGATGGAGAGGGGCCAAAATGGGGTAGTTTCTCCCTGCTGGCATCTGGAGTACTGACTTTTCATTCATTGCAGAAATTTCAAGTATTTTTGGAGATGACTGGTTTTAATTCCACTGAGTCCTATATTTACAACTGCTGAATGCAGAGGAAAACAGTGTGGCTTTAGCAAATACTACATAATTCTGGTTAGTTAAGTTGTGAGGCCTTTCATGGGAAGTCATGTAATTGTCTTGTCAGAGGAGTGGGGAGGGGCCGACAACTTTGTCACTGTTTTGTAGTCATGGAAAATGTGAGTCTTATAAGAATATTGAAAAAAAAATAGAGTCATCATCTTCCCTCTGTTGCTTCCTCTCACAGCTGTTATTGAGCTGCATAAAGGGATAGTCCAAACACCAAGCATTGGTGGAGCTCACCTGCCTGACATCAGTACCCACTTCCCACAATAACATCCTGTTCCCCTACTGCCCAACATTAATTGCATCATAGTGTACTATCTGTTTGAGGACAAACAACAAGACCTGTCTATTCTAGTTGAGAATACATCCAGTTTTACATGGCAGTAGCAACTATTATAGACTCTAAATAACATGCTGCAGCATAGGATTGTATGTTTATATTACCTCTATAAACCCAAATAAATAATTCAGAATGAAGAACTACCATTTTCTGTGCTAACAGAGAGCACAAAGACTTATGAAATTTCAAGATCAAAGAAATGTTCTCTCCAAGAGTTGAAACCTACTTATACTACATGGGGCACAACACAGTACTACATCAAGTCACTGAATCATGAAGTCCAGGTGCCATAACTGCACAGTAACAATTCAAACTGGTTAGATGATGGCCATCTTCAATCAGTCATTGAGTGATGAAAGTTGTTTATACCAACCAATTAGACGATTGTTGTGGAAAGTTTCGTGCCATCATCTCATTGAATGCTGTCCCTGAGTTACATTTTACCCTAATAAATGCAGCTTAAAAACACATGTTTTCCAACTTTTATTATACAGTTTAGCAAATCAACTTTAATTATGCTGAACTACATTCAAAATTAGAAGGCACAAAACAGCCATTAACATGATTGGATGGAAGTTCTGGTAGAAAGAAGAGGTGGTATAGACAGTGTCACCATTGAATCAGAATTTCCGGTTTATTTCCTATTTTTGTACTTTGAGGAGTGTTATTAATCATAGTTTTTCCTTTTCCTTTTGTTGATATTCAATGGGATTTATTTAAACGACCTGTTATTTTTCACTTTTGGATTTTCAATTTTTGGTGGTAAGTGAGTAAAAATATTTTTTGTGAATATTTTAAAGCTTTATTTCCTGGCTAGTTGAATAAGCTGAATTTAATGATATTAGAATGTAATTTCGAATTGTTAACTCAAGAAGGCGATATTATGCTGATCTGTTATCATGATATCGGGTGGCAAAATAAAGTATGATCAGGAACTAAGATTCCTACTATTCAATCTTGCTCACCTAATTATTTCAGCACGATCAGACTTCTTTCCTCAAAATGCTGCAGTTACTGCTGGAAGTTAAAGGATACAATCCAATTCTCAAAAGAAAGATGATGCTTCTGATAAACTACTCATCATATATTCTACTTTTGGTTACATTGATTATGTGATACAACAGTGCTGTATCATTCAGAACACCACAATTATCTTGATAAGGACTAAGTCCAAAAACGATCTGTCTTATTTGATAGATTCCAACTGAGATTTTCTCTTGCCCCAATAACATCATAGACATTGTCATAGCTGCTCTTCCTCTATGGCTTACACATATCTCCATGGCAGTGCCAGACAACATGGAATTCACTGCCTGACCTGCACATACCGCAAGCCTGGTATGATGTTTATCACTGTCCCGGCTTGCAGATATGCTGCATCCATCCATTTCATGATACATGACAATAAACAGAATATAAATCCAAACAATAGATTATCCAATTCATTATAAAAATAAACTTTTTATAGTGGTGATCATCATTTATTGGTTCAAAAAATATTTGCGCAACACATCACTTTACCAAAGTGATACGTTACACTAAAGATTCCACCCCTTAGGTAAATGATGTGATCACTACTGTGAAACACTGAACAAATGGTCAATATTCAAAGCTCAAAACTAGTTTTAACCTTTTCACTGAAAATATCAATAGTTTGTTTATATTTAATGCATATCCACTGCTGCAAGTGTATTCCATTTGTAATAAATATACTTATTCCTGTTTGTACATAGAGAATGCTCCACAAAGAACTGTAAGCCAGTAATCATAGGCATGCATTTGCCTTAACACTTCTTTGATGAGGTTTTCTTAAAATATTTCTATGAGGTAATCATTCTTTTACTAGAGATAAAACAAATATTCGTTATCCATATGGAACATTAACCAGTTTTATAATGTTTCTTTGTTTCCTGTTGTTAACTACTCATTACCAGGATCTTCAGTTCACTGGCCATTTAGTTAGATTAGATTAGATTCAGATTTAGTTCCATAGACCAAAATTGAGATGATTCTCATGGGTGTGGACCATGTCAAAAAGTATAACATAAAAAACATAAAGCATTTGAATATAATACTTGCTACCCTGGCCATTTGTCAGGAGATGGTAAAAATAGGTGATTACATTACAGTAAACTGGAATTACTAACATTTACAAAATTAATATGCTGTCAGAATGAAAGTCTGTTATGCACTTTTAATAAATCTATTGTGCACAAAGTACCTAATCTTGACTGTTGTGACCAAGTGCTGTCAAAACTGAAATCTAACAGACATTTTTACTTAAACTGGTCTAACAGTCCCTGTTGAGATATTCATTTATAGAGTAGAAGGAGTTGCCTATCAAAAAGTCATTCATATTCTGTTTAAACCATGTTTTATCTGAAACCAAGTTTTTAATGGGTGCTGGCAATTTATTGAAAATGTGTCCCTGAATATTGGACCCCTTTTTGGACCAAGGTAAGTGAGTCTAAATCTTTATGTAGAATCTTCTTGTTCCTAGTGCTGATACTATGCATTGAACTATTGGTTGGAAATAGAGATATATTACTTGCAACAAATTTCATGAAGGAATAAATAGATTGAGAAGCAGTGGTTAGAATACAAAGTTGCTTGAATAGGTTTCTACAAGACGTTCTTGAATTTATACCACAAATGATTCTTATAACATGCTTTTGCATTCTAGAAACTTTTTCTCTGTTTGATGAGTTACCCCAGAATATGCTCCCGTATGACATGATAGAATGAAAGCAAGCGTGCAATTTTTTTAATATTTATATCCCCTACATCTGACATCGTTCTCACTACAAATACAGACTTGTTTAGGCACTTAAGAAATTCTGTGATATGCCCTTCCCAACTGAATTTATTATCAATTTATAATCCCAGAAATTTAACACTGTCAACCTCTTCAATCTGCATGTCTTCATATTTTATATGACTACTGGAAGGAAATCTCTTACAGGTTCTGAACTGCATATAGTGGGTCTTTCCAAAGTTTAATGACAGTGAATTAGCTTTAAACCATTTATTAATGTCAGTGAAAATTTGGTTAGCAGCTGTTTATAAGTCTGTACTTGACTTGCAACTTATTCCAATTTTATTTTATTTATTTATTTTATTCTTCCATCCGTTGACAATAGATATTGTATGGACATTGTCAAGCATACATGTAAGCCATTTCAAAGAAATGGAACACAAACAATATAGACATAAAAAAGTACAAAACAAAATAATGCAATGAAGTTAATAATAATACAATGAAATTAATATAGCCTATATACACCCCTGCTTGTTATTTTAAATGCATAGTCTGTTTTTCATAAGGCTTTAGTTTTGTCCTCCCTAAACAGCAAGTCCATATATACACAACACTGCTTAAATATATATTTACATCACACAACAGCTGTCCTTTAAGTATGTAAATGTAAATGTTTGTATCTCTGCAAACAAAACAAATTTGGTATCTGGCAATGTAACAGACGAGAGGTTATTAATGTATATGAGGAAAGCAACAGACCCAAGATGGAACCTTGAGGAACACCACATGTAATTAATTGCCAATCACATGAAGACTGACTGCTTACTGCACAGGTATTTTGCAATGACAACCTTTGTTTCCTGTTAGTGAAACAAGACTCAAACCATTTTGCAGCATTGCCGGTGACACTGTAATATTCTAATTTACTTAAGAGAAGCCGTGGTTTACACAGTCAAAGGCTTTTGACAGGTCACAGAAAATACCAGCAGCCTCTAATTTATTATCTAATGAATTAAATACATTCTCACTGTAAGTTAAAATCGCTTTCTCTATATCAGAACCCTTAAGAAATCCAAACTGTGCCTTGGACAATATATTATTTGCAGTCAGATGCTTAACAGGACCCTTGAATACAACCTTTTCAAATATTTTTGAGGAAGCCGGCAAAAGTTAAATTGTTCGATAGTTTGATGGTATGTCTTTATCCCCCTTCCTGTAAAGAGGCTTAACTTTGGTATATTTTAGCCGGTCTGAAACTGTTCCACTGATAAGAGATTGATTACGCTAATAACATAAGATAGAACTCAACTCACATGAGCACTCTTTGATTAACTTTGTTGATATGTTATCACACCCACTAATACTTAGATTTTAAGGATTTTATGATGGATGCTACTCCTTTGGGAGATGTGAGTGTTACTTCCACTTTACTGAGATTATTTTTAATGACAGGTCTCACATACTCTATTGCACTGTTCACTGAACCTGATAATCCCAAGATGTCAGTAAGAGAAATGAAGAACTTGTTTAAGAGATTTGTCACACTACATGCATTTGTTACCAAAGTCTCATTTATTTTTAGAGCTATACGATCATCTTCCTTTTTGGCCCCAGCTGTCTCTGTCTTCACTATATTCCATATGTTTTTATGTTGTTGCCTTATGTAATTAAATTTTTCTCATAATAAAGCCGCTGTGATTTCTGGATTACTTGCCTCAGTATTTTTCAGTATTCTTTGTAATGTATTACGATGCTACAATGCAACATTCCTCATATGATCCATGGTTAATGTTTTGACTTGTGTGTGATTGCAGTTACCTTTCAGGGAAAACAATTTTCAAAAGTGCAAGTAACTCTTTTAATGAATGATTTGTATTCTCCATTTGAGTTAGAAGTACTGTAAACATCTATCCAGTTCATGTCTTTGAGCAATTTCCTGAATTTCTCAATTTTTGCTTTTTGACCGATTTATTACCCTCCTGTGCTAAAATTTAATAGATTCTTTTTTACCCTGACAAGTCTCAATATTTAACACAAGATGCTGCATGTCATGATCAGATAGCCCATTTGCTATTGGTTTTGTGATGTGACCTTTTTCCGTAGATTTGTCTATGAAGATATTATCTATAGCAGTCTCAGACCATTTACATATCCTAGCTCCAAAGTTCACAATAGGAACTAAACTGAGTGATAAAGTTACTGATTGCAATAATTGTTCACTGACAGAGCTTTTCAGTAAATCCACATTAAAATCACCAGCAGCCACTATTTCATTGTTTTTTTACTGTGAAATGGGACAACAGATTTCCCAGATATTTTATGAAGAGGTTAAAATTTCCTGAAGGTGATCTGTACATACTTACTATTATAAAGGACTTATTATGAAATACAACTTCTGTTGCACAAGCTTCTAAGTGATGCTCTGAGCAAAATTCATTAATATCAATATTCTTGAAATCAAAACAGGTTCTGACAAATGTGGCAACTCCTCTTTTCTCCATATTTTCTGTTCAGAAGCAAGAAGCTAACTTGAATCCTGTAACATTTAACATATCTCTACCAGTAGTCACATGATGTTCAGAGAGGCAGATTGTATCAACCAGTTTGGTCACCTCTAACTCTTCAACACAATTAAGCAACTCATTGAGCTTATCCATTGGTCCTCAGATATTCTGATGCCATAAGGATAACTGATTTTTTGCACTGGCTGAATTATAACTAGATTAACCTAATTTTCCTGTCAATTTTTGAATATCTCTAGTTTCAACCAGAGGTTGTCTCATGAATAGTGTACATTAAAATTTGTTTTCTGGCTGCCTGTTTTCTCAATGTGAATGTAATTTTTGACCTGTCGCCAAACATCTTTTGTTTCTGCCCTCCTTACCATAAAAAACTGAGGACTTCTTCTGAGGCATCAAGGGATCACCATTTTAGTATTGGAGGGCAGTGTGGTGGGTACAAATCGTAGAGGGAGATGACAGGAGATGAATACACTAAGCAGAGTCAGAAAAATGTAGGTTGCGTAGTTACTCGGAGATGAAGAAGTTTGCGCAGGATAGAGTAGCATGGAGGGCTACATCAAACCAGTCTCTGGAGTGAAGACCACAACAGCAGCAATAGCAATCCTACATAGTGCTACACCCATTTATTTGTCTGAGGTGAGCGATTTGATGATACTGCAGTCAGAGGATGCTTTGATTTTCCGTTTTATGAAGTGCACAATTTTATGTTTCTAACCATTAAAAGCAAGTTGTCAGTATTTGCACCGCTTTGAAATCTTAGCATGATCTGATTCAATAATTGCGCAAGCTCTTATAGACAATACTTCGTTTCATGTAACTGCATCATCTCTTCTGTGAAAAGTTTGATGTCACTTTTAATGTTGTTTGCAAGGTCATTGATATACAACATGAACAACAAGGGTCCCAACACACTTTCCTGGGACGCACTGGATGTTACTTCTACATCTGTCAATGACTCTCGATCCAAGATAATATGCTGTGCCCTCCCTAACATATGATCCTCAAATCCAGTCACAAATTTCGCTTTATACCCTGTACGACCGTACTTTTGATAATAAGTGTAGTGGTGACACTGTGTCAAAACCTTTTCGGAAATCGACTGATACTACGTCTACTCGTCTGCCTTCATCTGAGGCTTTCAGTATGTCATGTGAGAAAAGCGTGAGTTGGTTTCGCACGATCATTGTTTTCCGAATTCGTGATGGTTGACAGGGAGGAGGTCATCCTGTTCTAGACACTTCATAATATGTTCTAAGCAGGGCCGGTGCAAGCGAGCTGCTAAATTGCCTCCCCCCCCTCCCCCCCCCCCCCCCCCCCCGTTTTTTTAAATTTTTTTAAATTCTTTTTTTTTACAACACATTTGTGGAATTTTATTTAAACAAATCTGTAGGAGATGCCAGCAATCAATCGCAATTTTTGTTTTTACTTTTCAAATCTACATAGGTTTCGGCCACTGAGCGGCCAGTCTCAAGGGTTTTAATATGTGCTTACATCTAAGCCGTCATGCTGACAGTTACGTTCAGCATGACGGTATAGATGTAAACATAACTCAAAGCATTGAGAATAGCCACACAGTGCCCGAAATCTATGTAGATCTGGAAAATAAAGACAAAAATTGCGACTGATTGGTGACATTCTCTACAGATTTGTACAAAACAGTCGCTGGGTACAAGTTCAAAAATGGAGTCATACCTGATTGAAGAAATCTAGTTAATTTTAATAAGCCTCGTGAATTTACAAAAACGTTCAAATGTGTGTGAAATCTTATGGGACTTAACTGAAAAAGGTCATCAGTCCCTAAGCTTACACACTACTTAACCTAAAACAGAAATGAGCTTCAAAGCTAGCAAGGAAACCCTTAGAAGCAATGTTCTGTCTATGGATTTTCGTTTTAGAAGGTGTCAAAATTAACGTTTTGTTTTGTGCGGACGAGAGGGTATTGTTACTAAAAGACCATACTTTCTCTGGTTTTCATCAGAATCAAAGCGACCAGTAGTTTACTAAGATGAAACATGGATTCACACGCATTATACAGTAAATAAATCTTGGTAAAGTGATAGTGTGCGTGTAGTATTGTCAAACAAATTGCCGGTCAGAGTTTAATTGTTGTTCATACTGGCGGAGACAGGCGTTTCATGGCTCAAAAACCAAAACGTCCGACTATCACTCAGAAACGGATAGCAAAAATTTTCAAAAACACGTCGAAACCCAACTTAAGCCAGGCTTATTAGCAATGTCTTTATCCCTTGTAATTACTCGTAGCGTATTTACCCATTCGGAATACTCCTAGCCATTGTACGTGTTGGACATGTTTGACTGTAGTAATGTTCAACCATTGTTTTCCATAATGCGGGAAGAAAAAAAACCTCGGAAACTGCCTTTGAAGGGCAGGCTTAACATGCAACCGCAGTATCGAACATTGCATTCGAATTTCCAAATTAGATCTCGTCTTCGGCAAAATTAGTTGTGAGTAAACGTACGGCGCGTGAGAGGCTGGCACCGCTCCACTCGTAAGAATACTGGCGTGTAAGTCATACTGCTTCCCCCTCTCTGTTCCTCCGGCGTAAACATGACTGTGCTGCCACAGTGGCGAGGAAGAAATTAGTCCTCCTTCTCCCCTTGTTCAACAGCGGCGGCCGGCAGGTAGTCAAGGCCCCATGCCACAGTTCCCGAAGCCGCTCCCTCCGAGGTTTGGTTTCGAAGAATGCCGGACATTTGCCACGCCGGACATTGCCACGATTTTACCTGCTCCGAGGGGTTGGGTCCATTGTCTCCCCCTCCTCCTCATCGCTGTCAAGGTACTTACTGAGCCTTGCCGCTGGTTTACTTAACATATGACCAGAATCTCTTTGCATTTTCTGCCACATTTCTAGAGAGACTTTCGTTGTGGGAACTATTAAATGCGTCTCGCATTGAAATCCGCACTAAATTTCGAGCCTCAGTAAAACTTCGCCAGTCTTGGAGATTTTGCGTTCGTCTAAATGTTTTGTGTACCATGGGGGACCAATTCCGTCTCTTATTAATTTATTTGGTATGAATCTCTCGAGCACTGTTGATACTATTTCTTTGAACTTAGGCCACATATGGTCTTCACTTACATAGTTTGGAAGGATTGGACACTGTCTCTTAGAAAGACGTCAACCGAATTTTTAGCTGCTTTTATAAATAGATATATTTCGCGTTTAGTTTTGCTGAATTTCTTTGTTACGGAATTGAGCCTCGCTACGACTGTGTGTTCACTAATCCCTGTATCCGTCGTGATGTTCAGGATTATTTGTGCCTAAGAGGTCAAGTGTGTTTTCGTAACCATTTAAAATTTGAATGGCCTCGTCAAATAATTGTTCAAAATAATTTTTTAAAAAAGCATTTAGAATAATTACGGAAGTTGTTTTCTATCTACAGTAGGGTCTGAAAATGTATTTTTGTCAACATACAGAAGGCAGATTGAAGTCACTGCCAACTATAATTGTATGAGTAGCGTACCTATTTGTGATGAGACTCAACTTTTCTTTGAACTGTTCAGCAACCGTTTCATCTGAGACCGGGGGTCGGTAAAAGGAGCCGGTTATTAATTTATTTCGGTTGTCGAATATAACCTCTGCCCATACTAAGTCACAGGAACTATCTGCTTCAATGTCGCTTGTGAGCTGAAACACACATTACATTATTTTTCCTTAAGTTGTGCTTCTTGCTTCTGTTGTAGTGCAGATCATTACAATTACGACATTTCCCTCCAAAACCTAGGATGCTTTCTCTGTGACCCTGTAAATATTCGTTATTTCTAACATTTTAAAATTGTACGTCGACTTTAGATGACATGTCAATCTTTGATGCTCTTATCTCTATTTAGTTAACTATTTTCAGTCATGTTTTGAACATTGTCCCGCTATAATTTATTAACTAATGTTTCGCCGCAAGGGATATCGGATTTTAGACAGTAAATTAATAAGGAGTATGTCGTTCTTCTTTTCAAACATTCACATTCCCATTTCTTCTTTCCTTATTGTCTTTTGGGCATGCAGTTGTGGTAATTAAAGCAGGCACAAATGCAGTGATCGAAAAGAAATGATTAGCGTACATTCGCATTCTTTTTACATGGTTCCTTTCTTATTGCTCCCGTGGCGATGGACTGTTTCTATCGCAATCGGTAAGCGTGAAAGGAAGCTACCGTACAGACAGAGGGATCTATGTTTATACTTGGCAGAACTAATTACATACCGACATAATCGTCGGAATTGCTTTCGTTTCCCAAAAGTTATAAATATTTCGATTTCGGAAAAGAAGCTCTGTATTTCGCCACGATGTCGAAGTAGAAGGTCCCTTACGTACTGGTTGTACCGAGTAAGATGTGGAGACGGCGGTTTGAAAGCGGACAGAGAAGTACGAGGAAGGGCGTCCCTTACCTGAGAGAACTCTACCTGGCGAAAGGGCGAGTGTGGCAAATGTCCAGCGTGGCGATGTCCGCACACCGGTTTCGAATCCCCTCGGGCATGAATGTTGAGTTCGTCCTACAAAAAAAGAGAGAGAAAAGAAAAGGGGGAAGGGTGGCAGATTTGGCGCCCCTCGGAAAGTGCCGCCCAGTGCGGCCGCACATTTCGCACGTGCCTTGCGCCGTCCCTGGTTCTAAGATACTACAACAAATCGATGTCGCGATGTTATACGGTAGGTTTGTGGGTCACGTCTATTGTCCATCATGTACACGAGTGTGACTTGTGCTGCATTCTGTAGATCCCCACAGGAGAGCTAGGTCAGTTGGGGCAAGGAGACGTGAAGGGAAGAAGCTAGAAAACAGTCACCAGTTTGAAAAAAAAATGGCTTTTATTGAATGCAGTGCATCGTAGGAAGAAACATACACAGCGCGCTATATCTCGTCTCAGTGGACCTTGACGATGGGTGCAGCCGCGGCGTAGGAGATGGCTGGGGCGACGGCGTGGGTGGCGTAGGCGACGGCGGGGGCGGCGTAGCTAACAGCGGGGGCGGCGTAGGCGACGGCGGGGGCGGCGTAGCTGACGGCGGGGGCGGCGTAGGCGACGGCGCGCACGGGGACGGGCACCTCGCGGTAGCGCAGCTCCGGCTGCTGCACCGTGATGGGCTGCTTGACCACGCTGACCTGCGCGGGCGCCACCTGCACCTTGGGCAGCAGCGGCGCGCCGGCGAGGGGAGACGCCAGCAGCCCGGCGGAGGCCACCGCCAGCAGCGCGCTCACCACCACCTGCACACGTCACACAAGGGGCTTCAGTCATTACCTCGAAACAGAAAAAAACTGTCTCTAGTAACAGATCGTCAATCATTTAATCGAACAATTAAGGATCGCCAACACTGTTTAATGATTGGAACAAAAAGGTCACAATGGACGCTCGTAGTTTCAGCGATCCCACAAGGATCAATATTAGGCCCATAGCTTTCTTCACTATATGCTAACGATTTGTCAACTACTCTGCTCTGCTGTTCAGATAGTAGTGGTTATTTCTTATCAAAATATAATATCTTGGCCCGCATCTCGTGGTCGTGCGGTAGCGTTCTCGCTTCCCACGCCCGGATTCCCGTTTTCGGCTTCAGTCATTACCTCGAAACAGAAAAAAACTGTCTCTAGTAACAGATCGTCAATCATTTAATCGAACAATTAAGGATCGCCAACACTGTTTAATGATTGGAACAAAAAGGTCACAATGGACGCTCGTAGTTTCAGCGATCCCACAAGGATCAATATTAGGCCCATAGCTTTCTTCACTATATGCTAACGATTTGTCAACTACTCTGCTCTGCTGTTCAGATAGTAGTGGTTATTTCTTATCAAAATATAATATCTTGGCCCGCATCTCGTGGTCGTGCGGTAGCGTTCTCGCTTCCCACGCCCGGATTCCCGTTTTCGATTCCCGGTGGGGTCAGGGATTTTCTCTGCCTCGTGATGGCTGGGTGTTGTGTGCTGTCCTTAGGTTAGTTAGGTTTAAGTAGTTCTAAGTTCTAGGGGACTGACGACCATAGATGTTAAGTCCCATAGTGCTCAGAGCCATTTGAACCATAATATCTTGTTGTTGTTGTGGTCTTCAGTCCTGAGACTGGTTTGATGCAGCTCTCATTGCTAATCTATCCTGTGCAAGCTCCTTCATCTCCCAGTACCTACTGCAACCTACATCCTTCTGAATCTGCTTAGTGTATTCATCTCTTGGTCTCCCTCTACGATTTTTACCCTCCACGCTGCCCTCCAATGCTAAATTTGTGATCCCTTGATGCCTCAGAACATGCCATACCAACCGGTCCCTTCTTCTTGTCAAGTTGTGCCACAAACTCCTCTTCTCCCCTATTCTATTCAATACCTCCTCATCAGTTACGTGATCTACCCATCTAATCTTCAGCATTCTTCTGTAGCACCACATTTCGAAAGCTTCTATTCTCTTCAAGTACAAACTATTTATTGTCCATGTTTCACTTCCATACATGGCTACACTCCATACAAATACTTTCAGAAACGACTTCCTGACACTTAAATCTATACTCGATGTTAAAAAGTTTCTCTTCTTCAGAAATGCTTTCTTTGCCATTGCCAGTCTATATTTTATATCCTCTCTACTTCGACCATGATCAGTTATTTTGCTCCCCAAATAGCAAAACTCCTTTACTACTTTAAGTGTCTCATTTCCTAATCTAATTCCCTCAGCATCACCCGACTTAATTCTACTACATTCCATTATCCTCGTTTTGCTTTTGTTGATGTTCATCTTTTATCCCCCTTTCAAGACACTGTCCATTCCGTGCAACTCCTCTTCCAAGTCCTTTGCTGTCTCTGACAGAATTACAATGTCATCAGCGAACCTCAAAGTTTTTATTTCTTCTCCCTGGATTTTATTTAATACCTACTCCGAATTTTTCTTTTGTTTCCTTTACTCCTTGCTCAATATACAGATTGAATAACATCGGGGAGAGGCTACAACCATGTCTCACTCCCTTCCCAACCACTGCTTCCCTTTCATGACCCTCGACTCTTATAACTGCCGTCTACAAATGCTAGAAACGTAGGTTTGCCTTTCCTTAATCTTTCTTCTAAGATAAGTCGTAAAGTCAGTATTGCCTAACGTGTTCCAACATTTCTACGGAATCCAAACTGATCTTCCTCAAGGTCGGCTTCTACGAGTTTTCCCATTCGTCTGTAAATAATTCGCGTTAGTATTTTGCAGCTGTGACTTATTAAACTGATAGTTCGGTAATTTTCACATCTGTCAACACCTGCTTTCTTTGGGATTGGAATTATTATAGTCTTCTTGAAGTCTGAGGGTATTTCGCCTGTCTCGTACATCTTGCTCACCAGATGGTAGAGTTTTGTCAGGACTGGCTCTCCCAAGGCCGTCAGTAGTTCTAATGGAATGTTGTCTACTCCCGGGGCCTTGTTTCGACTCAGGTCTTTCAGTGCTCTGTCAAACTCTTCACGCAGTCTCGTATCTCCCATTTCATCTTCATCTACATTCTCTTTAATTTCTATAATATTGTCCTCAAGAACATCGCCCTTGTAGAAATCCTCTACATACTCCTTCCACCTTTCTGCTTTCCCTTCTTTGCTTAGAACTGGGTTTCCATCTGAGCTTTTGATATTCATACAAGTGGCTCTCTTTTCTCCAAAGGTTTCTTTAATTTTCCTGTAGACAGTATCTATCTTACACCTAGTGAGATAAGCCTCTACATGCTTACATTTGTCCTCTAGCCATGCCTGCTTAGCCATTTTGCACTTCCTGTCGATCTCATTTTTGAGACATTTTTATTCCTTTTTGCCTGCTTCATTTACTGCATTTTTATATTTTCTCCTTTCATCAATTAAATTCAATATTTCTTCTGTTACCCAAGGATTTCTACTAACCCTCGTCTTTTTACGTACTTGATCGTCTGCTGCCTTCACTACTTCATCCCTCAGAGCTACCCATTCGTCTTCTACTGTATTTCTTTCCCCCATTCCTGTCAATTGTTCCCTTATACTGTCCCTGAAACTCTGTACAACCTCTGGATTAGTCAGTTTATCCAGGTCCCATCTCCTTAAATTCCCACCTTTTTGCAGTTTCTTCAGCTTTAATCTACAGTTCATAACCAACAGACTGTTGTCAGAGTCCACACCTGCCCCTGGAAATGTCTTACAATTTAAAACCTGGTTCCTAAATCTCTGTCTTACCATTATATAATCTATCTGATACCTTTTAGTATCTCCAGGACTCTTCCATGTATACAACCTTCTTTTATGATTCTCGAACCAAGTGTTAGCTATGATTAAATTATGCTCTGTGCAAAATTCTACCAGACGGCATCCTCTTTCATTTCTTAGCCCCAATCCATATTCACCTACTATGTTTCCTTCTCTCCCTTTTCCTACTACCGAATTCCAGTCACCCATGAGTATTAAATTTTCGTCTCCCTTCAATTTCTTCGTCATCTGCAGAGCTAGTTGGCATATAAACTTGTACTACTGTAGTAGGCATGGGCTTCGTGTCTATCTTGGCCACTATAATACGTTCACTACGCTGTTTGTAGTAGCTTACCCGCACTCCTATTTTTTTATTCATTATTAAACCTACTCCTGCATTACCCATATTTGATTTTGTATTTATAACCCTGTATTCACCTGACCAGAAGTCTTGTTCCTCCTGCCACCGAACTTCACTAATTCCCACTATATATAACTTTAACATATCCATTTCCCTTTTTAAATTTTCTAACCTACCTGCCCGATTAAGGGATCTGACATTCCACGCTCCGATCCGTAGAACGCCACTTTTCTTTCTCCTGGTAACGACATCCTCTTGAGTAGTCCCCGCCCGGAGATTCGAATGGGGGACTATTTTACCTCCGGAATATTTTACCCAAGAGGGCGCCATCATCATTTAACCATACAGTAAAGCTGCATGCCCTCGGGAAAAATTACGGCTGTAGTTTCCCCTTGCTTTCAGCCGTTCGCAGTACCACAACAGCAAGGCCGTTTTGGTTAGTGTTACAAGGTCAGATCAGTCAATCATCCAGTTTTGGTTAGTGTTACAAGGCCAGATCAGTCAATCATCCAGCCTGTTGCCCCTGCAACTACTGAAAAGGCTGCTGCCCCTCTTCAGGAACCACACGTTTGTCTGGCCTCTCAACAGATATCCCTCCGTTGTGGTTGCACCTACGGTACGGCTATCTGTATCGTTGAGGCACGCAAGCCTCCCCTCTAACGGCAAGGTCCATGGTTCACGTGGGGAGGATAAAATCTTACACTGCAGGTTTATTAACTACTTTATCACTTACATGCTAATGACCTTCAGTTATATCTAATGAGGAGAATACGACAAGTGCCATCACCCGATTTCCCAGGAACTTCTCTCTGTGGAAGAGGGATCAAAATAAGCGAACATGTGTCTCGGCTTATACGTAGACACTCGACGGTTTCTCAAAAAACTACGGTGAAAGTTTTCGAGGTACATTATGATCCTTTAACTGCGCGATATCCTCAGATGAAACTGTGGCTCAGAGGTTAGCGTCGCGGCTTCTTAATTTTGCGGGTTGTTGTTTTCATTTTATTTTTATTGGTTTCATTTACCTACCCATGTCTGTAGGAGGTTACTACACGAATGATTCTTATCAAATTACGGGATACAAGGGCGTTATATTAATTGTAAACTTACAACTTTACTTATAATAAGTGTCATACACTTATTATATACCGAGTGATCAAAAAGTCAGTATAAATTTGAAAACTTAATAAACCACTGAATAATGTAGATAGAGAGGTAAAAATTGACACATATGCTTGGATGACATGGGGTTTTTATTAGAAGAAAAAAAAGAAAAAACAAAGTTCACAAAATGTTCGACAGATGACGCTGGACAGCAAAACTGCTACTACCGTGAGGGTGAGAGGTACGCCGATAGGTTACAGAATCGCATCATCCCCAGCCTGGCTGATAAAACACCTGCTGGAGCGTACGATGTTTATGCAGGATGGCGCTCCATCCCATATTGCTAGACGCGTGAAAGATCTATTGCGAGCGTCGTTTGGTGATGATCGTGTGCTCAGCCGCCACTTTCTTCATGCTTGGCCTCGCAGGTCCCCAGACCTCAGTCCGTGCGATTATTGGCTTTGGGGTTACCTGAAGTAGCAAGTGTATCGTGATCGACCGACATCTCTAGGGATGCTGAAAGACAACATCCGACGCCAATGCCTCACCATAACTCCGGACATGCTTTACTGTGCTGTTCACAACATTATTCCTCGACTACAGGAATGGTGGTAGACATATTGAGAATTTCCTGTAAAGAACATCATCTTTGCTTTGTCTTACTTTGTTATGCTAATTATTGCTATTCTGATCAGATGAAGCGTCATTTGTTGGACATTTTTTGAACTTTTGTATATTTTTGGTTCTAATAAAACCCCATGTCATTCCAAGCATGTGTGTCAAATTGTACCTCTCTATCTACATTATTTCGTGATTTATTCAGTTTTCAAATTTATACTGACTTTTTGATCACCCGGTAATATACGTGTATATGGTTTGTTGAGAACTTACAATCCTTTTAAATTCTCATATAACGGTTTTTAATACTCACATTAACTCTTATGTTAATACTTATATTTTATTCATGTGTTTATTCTCCGGGATGATTTGGTGCATTCCCTTGGGTGATGCCTATCGTAGAAACATTCGAAGTACAGGTATTCCGAACACCATGTGCATCGTGCGAAGGCAAGTTCTTCACAGTGACATTTCTCGGTATTGATCTCACTCAGGAAGGAAATGTCGCTAACATTTTTGAAGATTTTGAGTATTGGCAATAATTTCACGGCAAACCATACATAACAGATGACTTTTCCAAAAACTGGCGCTTGCAATAGATTATGAATCAAGATACACTACGTAAATTTCAACGAAAACAATTTCAAAAAATTTTATTATTTTTTTTAAATTCATTCATCTGACAAGCAATTAATAGACGAATAAGGACAATGTTATATCAATATACAGCGGAGGGCAACGTTATATCTCTACATGGAGATACAGACATGGGAATATAAATGAAAAACAAAAATAAAAGTAATGAAAAGACAAGCAATCTTAGTCGCTCCTCAGTTTAGGGTATCTCTTCCACCGTTACTACTATACTTCACAGAAATAAACTTTTCTTCTTCTGCAAAGAATTTTGGGATAATTCTGTACCGCACTGAACACACATCTGCAATCTGTAAGAAGATGTCAGCGGCATCTCATTCACTGCAGAAATATAAGCAGTTTTTAAATGTAGCGCTATAGAAAAATGCTGCAGATTAGATGGGTGGATCGAATAACTGATGTGGTTATGCTGAATCTTACTGGATAAAAAAGAAATTCATGGCACAGCTTGACTAAAAGTAGGGATCGGTTGATAGTCCACATCCTGCGACATCAAGAAATTTTCAGTTTGGCCGTGGAAGATAATTTGTAAAAGGAAATCAAGGGTTCAGTGGGCTACAGTGAACAAGTTCTAATGAACGTAGGTTGCATTAGTTATGCAGAGATGAAGAGGCTTGCAAAGAATATACAGTATGTTTCAAAATGAACACATCGGTTTTAAGGCGTTGTAACATTTATTACGTTCGACGTACAGTTGTAAATAATACACGAAATGAAAGAGCAATTCAAACAGTTTAGTTTGTATACCTGTGCGCAGTGGGAAGAGTATGGAATGACAAAAAGTGACTGAAAAACGTGTCGAACGAGTGCGAGTGTTTCACGTTTAGCCCCAGGAAATATCCCCGTGGAAAGTTTATGGTCCTTTCATTTTCGGTGAATCAACTGTAACTGATGTTTATTATCATGATGTGCTACAGCTATGGCCCGTGCCTCAGCGGGAAGAAGCTGAAAAACACATCTTTACTTGGGAGAAAGATGGTGCGCCGCCTCACTGGTATAACTCAGTACTCGACTGGTTAAAGGACGTTGTATCCGACCGGTGGATTGGGCGCAAGGGGCCGGTTGACACGGCATTTTATGCATGACCTCCATGTTGACACACGTTCTGACGCTATCATGTGTATGTCCGATACCAGCTGATCTATCCAGCTTTAGAAACAGTGTTATTGCAACAGTTGGCAACGGCCTTACCGCAGTGGATACATCGGTTCCCGTGATATCACCGAAGTTAAGCGCTGTCGGGCGTGGTCGCCACTTGGATGGGTGCCCATCCAGGCCGCCATGCGCTGTTGCCATTTTCGGGGTGCACTCAGCCTCGTGATGCTAATTGAGGAGCTACTCTACCGAATAGTAGCGGCTTCGGCCAAGAATACCATCATAACGACCGGGAGAGCGGTGTACTGACCCCACGCCCCTCCTATCCGCAACCTACTCTGAGGATTACACGGCCGTCGGATGGTCCCGGTAGGCCACTCTCGGCCTGAGGACGGAGTGCTTTATTGCAACAGTTAACCCTGACACATTGATCAAGGTTTCGGAACAATTCGCCTACCGCCTCGATGTGTGATCGGAGTTCACACAGAATAATTGTAAGAAAAACTGTGTTTCCCTTTCATTTGGTGTATTATTTATAATTGTAAGGAGAATGTAATACGTGCTACAAAGCCTTAAAACCCGTGTGTTCATTTTGAAACACCCTGTACTAGTGCGGAAAACTGCGTCAAACCAGGCTTTGGCCTGAAGACCAGAACAACAATGTTAATATGTATTTGTAATAATATGACAATCTCAGCAATGAAAAGTTAAGTCATTAGATTGTTCAGTCCCACAGCAAGCCAGTTCCTTTAAATGCTTACAATACAAATTATGTGATGTCGATGTTCTAGATGCACGTAGATAGAAAACTGCAATAAGGCACTCAGGAGCATCAGTAACCTTTTGGAAACAAGAAAAGTCCGAAAAGAAACTAAATTAACAGCCTGAACGATTTAACACGACCAAGTCTCTGTTTTACTAGCTACGTATGCGTCAAATCGAAATAAAGAGAGGAAACTGTCTTCACACATTGAAATGAAATATGAGCGAAAGTGTTGACTGCAGTTTGTTGGATTATAAACGCAATGCAACCGCAGTGGAAGAGCACAAGGTAACTGCTGTAACAGACAACTTTTCAGGGAAACTGACAAAATTGGCTTCAGCGCGTGAGAGGAAATGGAGCGTTTTAGACATGTCACAAGAAAGAATATATTACTTGTCTAGAGGAAAAAGCTCAGTGAGTTGGCCTTACAAAGGGTAGAAAGAGACTGTAAAAGGCCATTTAAAAGTCCGAGGGGCAGTCGTACAGTTTTAATCATCATTTCGAAAAAGATAATTTTCCAAATTAATTTTTCGGTAGTTCTCACGTATATGTTCGCAGCCCTGGTACACATTGTACCATAGTACTGTAGCACGCCGCTAGAGCATCCAAACAAAACGGCGCAGTATATTTATAAAGTGGAGTATGCTGCAGTAATTTGTTTCATACGTCTGAAGGGGAAGAGCGTTACAACAATGAATGGTGTGTTTGTAATGTGAACTGCAACAATGCACCATCGTGACACAGTGGTATGGTGGTGCACACAACTCCGTGAAGGAACGCGAATCGCAAGAGAAGGCCGGCGGTTCGCAATCGAGGCTACAGTAGGAAAAGTGAAAAATCGACCATGGTTCATTGTTTAACATCTTGCACGACTTTCTGAATGTGACAAAGATCGCTGCATTCAGGGTTCCGTGAAAGCTAACAACTAATCAAAAAGCACGTAGAAATGAGGCAGCAGCGGAAATGTTCGAGCTGTGTCAGATCAATCGAGGTGACTTCTTTAGTCACCTAACCACCATACATGGACGACACTGGGTGTATAACCATGACACAAGGTAAAGGTTGTACATGCAAGGCTGTTACTGGCACCGAAAGTTACGTCCGGTCACTCAGGAAAGAGGTAGGACCTGAAATTGAGAATAGCGCAGAAATAACAGAAATGTTTAACTCTGTTACCATATGTTCCTTTGCAAGGAAGAATCCAGGAGTATTGCACCAATTTAATGTTTGTTCCATTGAAAACATAAGAGAGATAGATATGTCACCGGTGCTGAGAAACAACTGAAATCGTCAAAATTGAACAAGGCCCCTGACCCCAAAGGAATCCTTGTCAGATTCTTTACCCAATTTGCGGTTGACTTAGCCCCTCTGTTACATATAAACTATCCTAGATTACTCGAACAAAAATTCGTGTCCAGTAGCTGGACGAAAGCACAGGCCAAGCCGGTCTTCAAGAAGGGTGAGAAAAGAGATCCACCAAACTACAGTCCAATATCCCTGACACATATTTGTTATAGAATCTTAGAACATATCCTGAGCTTAAACATAATGAGGTTTTTCGGACAGAACTATCTCCTTCATGCCATTCAGCATAGATTTCGAAAACATCGCTAACGCGAAACATAACTAAAATTTTTCTCACTCTGAAAGCCAGGGATCAAGGCAGGTAGCTAGACGCAACATTTCTCGACTTCCGAAAAGCTTTTGGCGTAGTACGACACCTACGCTCATTTATCGAAAGTTCCATTGTATGGAGTATCAAGCGAAATTTGTGGCTCGACTGACGATTTTTTAGCAGGGAGAAGGTAGCAAGATATCTTGGCTGGAGAGTCATCAACAGATGAAATAAATTCGGGCGTACTCCAGGGAAATGTGTTGGGACCCTTGCTGTTAAAGTTGTATATCAATGACCTTGCGGACAACATTAGTAGTAACTTCAGACTTTTCGCAGATGATGCAGTTATCTATAATGAAGTACAGTCTGAAAGAAGTTGCACAAATATTTAGTCAGATCTTGATAAGATTTTAAAATGATGCAAAGACCGACAACTTGCTTTAAATGTTCATAAATATAAAATTGTGTGTTTCACAGAACGAAGAAACTAGCATCCTATGTCTATAATATCAGTGAGTCACTGCTGGAGTGGGTACACTCACAAAAGTACCTGAATGTAACACTTTGCAAGGACGTAAAATGGAAAAACCACAGTCTCAACAAGAGCACTGCAGATAGGAGATTGATCACAAATCATTCTTGTGATCCATAGTAGAATACTGCTCAAGAGTGTGGGACCCGCATCAAATAGGACTAACACGGGATATTGAATGTGTACAGAAAACAGCAACACGGATTTTCACAGGTTTTTTTGACCTATGGGAGACGTAAGAGATGTTGAAAGAATTGAACCGGCAGACTTTTGAACATAGAAACTGTCCCGAAAAATCCTACTTACAAAGTTTCAAAAACCAGCTTTAAATGGTAACTCTTTGACTATACAACAACTCGCTAGATAACGCTTCCGTAGGGATAGCGAGGACAAGATCAGGGTAACTACAGCGAGCACAGCAGCATTTGAACAATTAGTCTGCCCGCACTCCACACGGGAAAGGGATGGGAAAAAGCCCTAATAGTTGGCAGAATGGGTCGTGCCCTGCCATGCGCTCTGGAATGGTTTTCAGAGTAGGGGTGTAGGCGCAAACGTAGAGCAAAGCGAGCAGTGGAAACATACGGTGTCACCACCGCCGGAAAAGGTGAAGACCCAATCACAAACGGACAGGGCGATGCCTACGTATGAGCCCAAAGTTCTCTTATGCTACCTTCGTGGTCTCCACGCGATATGTGGCAGTAGAATCGTTCTGCAGTCAGCTTCAAATGCCAGTTCTCTAAAAATTTTCTCCCCTCCCCCCCCCCCCCGCCCGCCTCGGCACCCCCTCCCCCTCTACCAGAAACTCTCATTTCAGTTCACGGAGTAACTCGGTAATACCCGTCTGTTATTCGAACCTTCCGGCAACAAAACTAGCAGCATGCTTCTGAATTGCTTCGATATCTTCCTTTAATCCGACCTACTATGGATCCCAGAAGCTCGAGCAGCACTCAAGACTGGGTCGCACTAATGCTGCACACGCAGTCTCCTTAGATAATGTGGCGTTCACAGATTATTCTCATAAGGGTCAAACTGTCACAGGAGCGTACTGCCGAAATCTCCTGACAATATTACGGGAGACTGTCAAGACGAAGAAAAGTCCAACAGGGTACTTTAGACCTCAAACATTGCCCCCCCCCCCACCGTCCCTCCTCCCCCCCCCCCCCCCCTCCTGACTTCCTCCTCTTCCCTCGGATGAAGAAACCATTGTGTGGTCAACGTTCCCAGAACGACGACTAGCTGAACTTCGAGAAGGAACTTTTCCTAAAGAGCCATTACGCACACTTGCACAGCGGTGGTCGACGTCACCTATTCCATCGTTTGGAGAAAAAGTGTAGCATTGAAGTGTGAATATGTAGGGAAGAAACACCAAGTTTAGTGGATACAGGTTAAATCTTTCGAGATGTAACTAAAACTTTATGACTTGCCCCTAACAAATGCCTAGCCACTGAAAAGATTGTCGAAACCTTCGTTGGATCACTGTCGCGTCGTAGCCTTAGCGGTAAACCAGCACTCGTATCGTCGGCTACTCACCAGAGTAGAATACATCGCGGCTGTGTGGTGCTGGGACGTCACAGGAGAAGTGCAGCTGCCTGGGCGTGCCGCGGTCTTATATACGCGGAGCGGCGCACCGGATTTGGCGACCGCGGTAACGGATCGGCGAGGCGCGGACCACGACCACGCCTTGACAGACAAGACGGGCCGCAGATCGCGTTCCGGCCGGGCGCTTGGTCCCTTCTTGCCCCGAGAGCTTCTGGAAGCTTGACCGCGGAGCGCCCGCCGCCTAGCGGCCCACAAGGCCGCACACCCACACGACCTTGCCCACCGGAGTCGATGGCTCGCGTTTCAGCCGTCCTAGCAGTCGCGGATCTCCGCCACTCCGTTCATTGTTCGCCAAACTAAATTTGCTACTGCTGTTGGCGTGTAGTAGATCGTAGTCAGAGGTATGACGAAATTTGGTAACAGAAATAACTGAAAACGATGAAAGTATGAAGGGACAAAATAGAAAGTTCGACTGGGTAGAATACATACAAAATACGCTACTGGTCATTAAAATTACTACACCAAGAATAAATGCAGATGATAAACGGGTATTCATTCGACAAATATATTATACTAGAACTGACATGTCATTACATCTTCAGGCAATTTGGGTGCATAGATGCTGAGAAATCAGTACCCAGAACAACCACCTCTGGCCGTAATAACGGCCTTGATACGCCTGGGCATTGAGTCAAACAGAGCTTCGATGGCGTTTACAGGTACAGCTGCCCATGCAGCTTCAAGACGATACCACAGTTCATCAAGAGTAGTGAATGGCGTATTGTGACGGACCAGTTGCTCGGCCACCATTGACCATACGTTCTCAATTGGTGAGAGATCTGGAGAATGTGCTGGCCAGAACAGCAGTCGAACATTTTCTGTATCCAGAAAGGCCCGTACAGGACGTGCAACATGCGGTCGTGCATTATCCTGCTGAAATGTAGGGTTTCGAAGGGATCGAATGACGGGTAGAGCCACGGGTCGTAACACATCTGAAATGTGACGTCCACTGTTCAAAGTGCCGTCAATGCGAACAAGAGGTGACCGAGACGTGTAACCAATGGCACCCCATACCATCACGCCGGGTGATACGCCAGTATGGTGATGACGAATACACGCTTCCAATGTGCGTTCACCGCGATGTCGCCAAACACGGATGCGACCATCATGATGCTGTAAACAGAACCTGGATTCATCCGAAAAAATGACCTTTTGCCATTCGTGCACCCAGGTTCGTCGGTGAGTAGATCATCGCAGGCGCTCCTGTCTGTGATACAGCGTCAAGGTTAACCGCACCCATGGTCTCCGAGCTGATAGTCCATGCTGCTGCAAACGTCGTCGAACTGTTCGTGCAGATGGTGGTTGTCTTGCAAACGTCCCCATTTGTTGACTCAGGGATCGAGACGTGGTTGCACGATCCGTTACAGTCATGCGGATAAGGTGCCTGTCATCTCGATTGCTAGTGATACGAGGCTGTTGGGATCTAGCACGGTGTCCCGTTTTACCCTCCTGAACCCACCGATTCCATATTCTGGCTTGGTTCAAATGGCTCTGAGCACTATGCGACTTAACTTCCGAGGTCATCAGTCGCCTAGAACTTAGAACTAATTAAACCTAACTAACCTAAGGACATCACGCACATGCATGCCCGAGGCAGGATTCGAACCTGCGACCGTAGCGTTCGCTCGGTTACAGACTGTAGGGCTTAGAAACGCACGGCCACTCCGACCGGCGATTCCATATTCTGCTAACAGTCATTGGATCTCGACCAACGCGAGCATCAATGTCGCGATACGATAAACCGCAATCGCGACAGGTTACATACAATCCGACCTTTATCAAAGTCGGAAACGTGATGGTACGCATTTTCCTCCTACCACGACGGATCACAACTTTTCACCAGGCAACGCCGGTCAACTGCTGTTTGTGCCTTAGAAATCGGTTGGAAACTTTCCTCCTGTCAGAACGTTGTAGGTGTCGCCACCGGCGCCAACCTTGTGTGAATGCTCTGAAAAGCTAATTATTTGCATATCACAGCATCTTCTTCTTGTCGCGTCTGTAGCATGTCATTTTCTTGGTGTAGCAATTTTAATGGCCAGTAGTGTAATTTACAAAATAATTGACGTAATGTATAAACTGTTGTCGACGCACTAGCCGCGTTAGTTCACTATAGTAATCTGTTATAAAGCAACTAACTGCCGAGGAAGTAACGGAATCACACAGATGTGACATGCATCTTTTCTTCTTCTTCTTATGGCCGACTAAGGACCATGTGCCAGTTTCAGTTCCTTATTTATCGTTATTTTCTCTTCTCCTAGTACAATTTCATCTGCTCAGTATGTTTTCTTCTCTCTTCTGTCCAATTCAGACCGGTTTTTTTAATTTTCTTTCGTACCTTGGCATCCTTCCGTATTCAACACTTTTTCTTCTCCGTCAGTTATTTTTTCAGCTTTTACATTTGTTTTCTAAATCCTACATTACTTTGTGGGGTCAACTTGTTGACTTTTTATCCCACAGAATTTGAAGATCTTTTTAGTTAATCTACTGCCTTTCATTCGGTATAAATGTTCAAAAAATGCCAGTCTTCTTTTTATCATTAATTCTAACACGTTTTCTTTGTTTCGATAAATTTCACCGTTAATTCATTATTTCCTACCTTCCACAATTTTTAGTAGTCCTAACATTTTCCTAATGACCCGCCTCTCTAGCATTTATAATTTATTTAAATTATAGTTTAACGCTATACATTCTTGGTTGTGCCATGTTGTAACGCCCAATTGTTGCATTTTGAGATAGGCATTTTTGTATTGTAAAAGTCTTTAGTTGTTGGTGTTTTGTTTATTTATTGGACCTCGCTTACACACGATTTATCTGTTTCATTTTATTAAAAGGTTCATTACAAATATAATACCACCATTTACAGGTATAGTTAATTATAATTATCTGTTGCTGTGCAGCATCGACAGTTAAATTTTGATGATTCTTTGACGCAGAAAATTAATTATAATTTTGCACTTTTTAAATTTTTTTTAGCTGCATTAAGAGAGACTTAACCAACTTGGGCCGCAGTGTATTACTGTTCTTGGTAGACGCTGCTCTGCCAAACATCATTGAATAATAACTGAGGAGTGGGTATGTTAGCAAATTATACCTTTATCATTCCCCAGTTAAGTGCTAAAAGAAGACATCACTACATTCTTAAATGATTCAAATGGCTCTAAGCACTATGGGACTTAACATCTGAGGTCATCAGTCCCCTAGACTTAGAACTAATTAAACCTAACTAACCTAAGGACATCACACACAGGATTCGAACCTGCGGCAGTAGCAGAGGCGTGGTTCCGGACTGAAGCCCCTACAACCGCTCGGCCACAGCGGCCGGCACTACATTCTCGTTTCTTTACATAACAAGAACTGAAATGTGCAGCAAGTGTCGAAAACAAAGTTCAAAAACTTATTCATCTCGTAATTATGGATGCTTTTCGCTGTACTTTGAGAGCTTCAAAAACGTGTATGCACTCTGTGAAAGTTTATCACCACCTGACACCTATGTGGCATGCTCCGTATACGTCTACAGAGGTCACCCTGTGGTATACGTTTCCATTCTTCATTGAAAGCCCTCGATAGTCGTTGGAGACTCTGATGGGACAGGACGACCACGAACACGTCTGTCAAGCATGACCCACACCGCCCGCCACGTGGATCCTGACTTTATCAAAATATGGTTCAAATGGCTCTGAGCACTATGGGACTCAACTACTGTGGTCATAAGTCCCCTAGAACTTAGAACTACTTAAACCTAACTAACCTAAGGACATCACACACATCCATGCCCGAGGCAGGATTCGAACCTGCGACCGTAGCGGTCGTGCGGTTCCAGATCCTGGCTTTATCGCGCGTGAGAAGGAATTCAGGGCCACTAACGTAATAGCAACCACCAGTCGGTCCAACAGAATCTGTTCGATGCACTGCCTGGTGGTAAGGCGACCATGGACAACAACATCCGTACTGCTGTCAACATTGAATCCTCCTCACAACATCATAGAGCGTTGGAAATCTGTCGATTTCCTGGACAGCAAGTAGTACGTACCGCACACCACAACGCCTCCACACACGAATATTGTCATTATCTTTAGTCACAGGATAACAGGATTCGTCAGAGATGAGATTCCAGTTGACATGGGAAGGACAGAAGGAGAGCTGTAAGATGTTACAGTGTCAAGCGAAATGGTCGAACAGGAAGCCTGGGACGTAAGGTCTTTTCTCGTAAACTTTTCCTTACAGTCTAGACGGTCACAGCGCTTCCAGTGGCCCTTCTGATATAGTCTTGCAGTGCTGTGACGGTAGCCGTACGACGCCGCAACACAGATATCGGTCTTCACGTGGGATTGTAATGCTTCGGCGACCTTGTCCTGCTCGCCTCTTGCACTGACCTGTCTCCCACAAGCATGTCCACAACTTATCGATGGTAAATGGAGAGGCATTAACATCTGCGGCAACACGACGGAATAAGACAGACTATGCTGCTATGAAATGCCCAGACCATCACTCTTGGCAGCCGGGCCGTATTGTGGGTGACAGGCAGGTTGGTGTCCCACCACTGTCCGGGACGTAGCCAGACGCGTCTTCGCTGGTTGTCGAGGCTCAGTTCGAAAAAAGACTCATCAATGAAGACAATTCCACTGCAGTCAATAAGATTCCAAGCCGAAGACTTGTCTAGAGACGCCTCAGACAGCAGTGGTATACCAATCTTACTCACAACTACGAGTGATGATCTGGGTTGGCATTTCTTTTAGTCGCAGGGCCTCTTTGGTGGTCATTTGTGGCACTCTTACAGCACAGCGATGCGTCGACGATGTTATAGGCCCCGATTTTGTGCTCTTTATGGCAAGCGATCCTGGGCTTACGTGTCAGCAAGATAATGCCACAGCGAGGGATTTTACTCCTTTTTCCCGTGCTTGCCGAACCCTACCTTCGCCGGCAGGGTAGCCGAATCTCTCCCGAATTAAGAACATTTGGAACATTATAGGCAGCGCTCCCCTACGATCTCAGAGTTTTGACGATCTAACGCGACAGTTGGACAGGATTTGTCACGATATCTCTCAGGAAGACATCCGTCAATCAATGCAAATCCGCACAACATCTTGCATAAGAGCCAGAGGTGCGTTAACACGTTACTGACTTGCTCGGTTTCCGAAGCTCTTTCTCTTGAGTAAAATCATCCAATTTTTCTGTAACTGTAATCATTTGTTTGTCTGCATATTTATATTACAGCTACCGATTTCCGTCCCATTCTAATGATTCCTTCGTGGTGCATCTTTATTTGTCTTAAAATGTATTTGGAGGAACAATCCTAAAGCGTTCCCAGTCATCATTTGTATCATATAGTAATAGTTCTCATTCAATCCTCGGACTGCATTTGGGCTGTTATTGATCACTAATATCCAAATGTGCATCAGTCACTCATTATTCCCCAGTAAGGACGAATACTCAACTATCACTTGACTGTTCATAAAACCAGACCGCATCAGCTCGTCGTAAAGTTGTAGACACATGCCAAGAGAAAAATCCAGCTAGTCTATGGCCACACAAGTCCCTCAGCACTCATGTAGTCGTAATCCAAAGAGTTGTCCAAGTTAGATCTAATAAGCAGCTTGATCATGCAGGCACAGCGCCAGGGATTTAGATGTCAGAACACAGCAGGATAAATTCATGTTACCAAGAGGCCAGTTTTATCTCATGCATGATATCTAACACTAGGAGCATGTGACTGCTCACAGGTGCCTCTTTTGAAATCTTTGATAACATATCCCAAACCGCCGACCTCGCTGTCCGAGGGCAAAGATATAGCATCCCTCATAGCATCCCTCCCCTCTTCAGTTGGCTCATAAGATCGAAAGTGTCCCTATCAGTAACGGTATCAGTGTACCGCTACAGCAGTGGTGTGACTGCACAGGCGATGTAGGGGTTCGATGGCCATCTCGACGTTGATTGGTGTCTGTGTTGCACCGTGTCCTCTGCTTGCACCAGGAATGTTGTCATGATGCTAGGGTGCGCTGGTGCTGGTTTTCTGCTCATTGGGTCCCCACTGGTAGTCACTGGTGCTGGAGATGGGAAGGGGGCCCATTCCGTGGGAGGACCTGTTCGATGTCACTGGACCTGTCGTTCTTGACCTGAAGTGTGTCTGGCATCTGAAGTTGTACTGAGCCACCACCAGTGACTGAGGTGCTTGGTTCGAGGTGTAGTCGCTAGCCAGGAGCACAGCTGCTTTGCATGGCATACCATCGTGGCGCCATGAGCTTCCATGTTGAATATGTGTCACTTCCCCCCCCCCCCCCCCCCATCAGTTCTGATGATGCCTTGAAGCCTGGTAGCCATCCTGACACTCCCCGAGAGGTGCAAGCCTATACTTTTCTGCCCAGAGAGTAACAGGGGTGATGGTTCGGCTGGCAGTGGTATGTTGTAGGCCGTAGCTAGTCCCAGCCTTCAACAGTTCTACTGGAGTGTGTCCCTCCCTGATTGGTTTGTTTCTATAGGACGCGAGGAATTGGGTCAAGACCTTTGTTTGGATATGGCTGACATCATTTTTGCATCTGCACACTAAAGGTAAGGTTTCACCATTAGAAGCTGGACAGAATGGTGCAACTGCCATTCTAAATGCAGAAATCCTGAAACGTACTAGAAGAGAATAGGGGACAATTATGGTGAAACAACTGTTTCTGTAGTCCGTCCAACGGCAAATATTTTGTGTAAGGTGTTTTTTTGTTTTCCTTGCTGTGGCATCAGGCATTTGAATGACATATGCGAATTTGGAGCTTGCATCAATGATGATGAACCACATCTCTCGCAGGAATAGGCCAGTGAAGTCCACATGTATGTACTCGCATGGGTGCTGTGGCGTTGGACAGGCGTGGTATGCTATAGTGCTGCTGACTGGGTTGACATGAAATCCATAAGGGTACACACTGTCCTCTCCATGCCCTGCATACTGACAGTTCAGTAGCTGTGCAACCTTGTAAGTGCTTTCATGCATTTCATCCGTCAGTGGTCAGGATGCAGAACCTTTATGACATGCTGATACAGTGGGAAATGATGACTACCTGGCAGCCATCATTGTCTATGTCAGCATCTGTGTTCCTTGTACCTTGAGGATCCTAGATCTGAGAGAAAATTATCTGCAGAGTTATGGAAGGGAGTAAATTGGGAAGCATTCTGGCCAACCCTGGCGAATATATTTCACAATTTGAAAAGGGTCTTTAGCCGTTTGCTTTGCATTGAGACGGTTTTGTAGCGTGTCTTCGGTTTGGAAGAGCAATGTTTTCGTGAGTGTTATATTTGGGATCTGGGCTAATAGTTAGTCAGGATAGGCCACTGGTGTCAGCATGTTGTGCTGTTCGCCAATAATGAACTGTAAAAGTGTAGCTGTTGTGGAAGGGGACCCAGCATTGCAGGCATAGTGCGATTTTTTTCATGAAGTTGGTTCTTAGGGCCAAACAAAGAAATCGGTGGGTTATTTTAAATAATGAGATAAATTTTGTGTCGTAAAGGAAAGCGTAGAATATCTGACGGCCAAACAGTACTTTTCGATTTGAATATAGTGTATTTGAGCTGATATCAGAGTTTCAGTCGTATTTCCAAAGTATTGTTCACATCTGTCTTTACTTTTCCGAGAAAGAATGGCCCTGATGCCACGTTGAAAGATGTCAGTGGCCGGGATAAGACATTCGTTAGACAAGGGGTGGGCTTCAGACATTGCCTCAACTTTCGAAAAGCTTCCTAACAGTGATGTGAGCATTCATATTTTACACCTTTCTTACGTAAATTATTAAGAGCAATTATTGGGGGGCATTTGGTATGAATTTGGCATAGCAACTGATTTTGCCAAGAAAATGACTCAAGGTCTTTTAAGTTGGTAAGCACTTAAATTTTTTCTGTGAATACGTACATGGCTTTTCTAAGGAAAATCCAAAATGTGTCATCTGCAGTGGAGATCTTGTTGCTAATTCGAATGGGTGAGAGTCGTAGAAGCGAGCATTCCTCATGCAGCGAAATCGGCACTAGAAATCAGCGCAACGAAAAACAGGAGCCAGCTACGTAGCGGCTAAGATAGTACAAAATTAAGACAGACTAATAAACTGAATGACGGCAGAGTACGCCACCATCGCGATTCTCACCTGTCATCAAGCCTCCAGAGCTTCGCCCAATGAAATCAACACTTCTAAAGAGAACAAAACTTTGACTCAGAACTCCGAACTTCAGCAAGTTTTAACGATTCAAACCGACATGAAGCTTTTAAAGGAGCTGGTATGCGACATTCCACGTCACGTAGCAACTGCCGTTCGCACTGCTGTGGCAGAAGCCGCAAACTCCATCAGATCTGTTAACGCCAACGATGGCCGTTAGATAACGTGGTTAAGGGGTGGTTTACTATCTTTTGGTTCAAAGTATCGATGTTTTTTTTAATTGCACTTTTGGATCCACCCCTGAAACGGTTTTTTCGAATACAGAACGGAAATGTTTGTTATTCGCGGTTGAACAAACAAATGCACCTGCCTGAAATCGGACTTTTTCACGCACCAGTTTTATTTTTCTTTCGGTGGACGAGCTATTGTACCGGTGCTTGGGAGGGAACACACAAAATTCAAATGAAAGTTTTAACGCGTGTGTTTGGGAGTTAGCCCCCCAAGCATTTGCATTCTGGTGCGAAGACTGTGGAGATTGCGACTTTCCTGGCAGTGAGCAGCTTCAACGAAGGATATTCAGCAATTCTGAAGACCATGACAACGATGTACCCTGGGACTCTATTCGACGCAGTTTCGCCAAGCATTAGGACGACCACCGGATTCAAGCGGCCGAAAACCGCTTGTCACCGGCCGTACGAGCGGCTCTGGAGCAGCGCAGGATGGCCCAGATCGAGCAGAAGACCCTCTATGAGGAAGAGGAAGGACTAGTTTATGGGCTCGGAATAGCAGATTGCACGTACGTTGCATAATATTGCTTTTATATTTAGTCAAAACTTCAAACGCGTTTTTCTCGAAATAACTTTTTATTGCGCGGTATGGGAACTTCAAACCTACTGAACTGATTGACATCATTCTTTGTTTCCAACGACGCTAACTAAATTGTCTAGGAGTCGTACCACTTTTATTCCGATCCATCAACTATAAATATTTTTACTTGGCCGACGAAGTTGAAAAATCGATGAAAAAAAACCTATTTTTTCAAATGGCCGCCATTTTGTTTCCTACGGTCCAAATAATTTAAGCGAGGTACAACTCCTAAAGAATCTTACATACTTCGCTAACGTCAACTCAATTTTGATTTCAGACGAGCTGGCTGACCTGTGACATACGGCGCGTGGAGGTCTACATCGAAAATTTGTTTCGTTCCGACGGCACTTCCGCCTTTGCTCTTCAACATTTCCGGTCGAAAAAATTCCAGTTTGTAGAGGAAATATCAATAAACATTTTGACCAAATTTGACATTGATATCTATGACACATCCCGATAGAAAAATTCTCAAAGAACATGCTTTTTTCGGGCCAAAGATAGTAAACCTCACCTTAACTATCGTCTTGTGGAATGGAAACGGCATATTCCGTCAAACGGCAGGATTCCGAGAATTTCTTACCAAATGAAGGGTTGACGTAAGCTTCGTAACGGAGACTCATTTAAATGTCGGTGTCAGTGTTAGAGCAGCAAATTAGCGCTGTTACAGAAATGAACGTCCGGCGGAACCACCATCAACAGAAAGAAATCGCTTCACCATCTTCTACAAGTATCAGTACTGGGGACAACGGAAGCAACTGGAGTAGCAGTCGCCTAAATGCCACCTAAGGGACTTCTCGAACCCGCCAATATCGCTATACTGCTAGCATTGCGCGGTAGAACATTAATCGGTAGAGATTTTGATCCAAAAAACGCTATTTCCAATTCTAGAGTGATCAATAGAAGCGGCTTCTGCACATCGTGCTAGCAAACGACGCCATCACCAAAATACCACAATGACGCACGTGTCATCCCACCAATGGAAGACTGCTGGATGTCTTAGATACAGCCATTGCAAAGCCGTCACCATGGCATCACGGCAAATGAGAGAAAAGTATTTTTCCGGAAAGTGTACCAGTAACATTCGACCCGGAAATGCCATGTCACAATACGTACAGAACTCGATATCGGCGGCATATTGTGGGAAACTTTTCAACTGTGCTCTAGGTTTTAAGTGTTGTTGCATGAGCAGGACTAAAAGCGTTCATTAATGTTTGCACCAATCATGTATACATATCTACATCTACATCTACATGGATACGCCGCAATTCACACTTAAGTGCCTGGCAGAGGGTTCATCGAAACATTTTCATACTACTTCTCTACCATTCCACTCTTGAATGGCGCGTGGGAAAAAGGAACACCTAAATCTTTCCGTTCTAGCTCTGATTTCTCTTAGTTTATTATGATGATCATTTCTCCCTACGTAGGTGGGTATCAACAAAATATTTTCGCATTCGGAAGAGAAAGTTGGTGATTGAAATTTTGTGAATAGATCTCGCCACAAAGAAAACCGCTTTTGTTTCAGTGACTGCCACCCCAACTCGCGTATCATATGAGTGACACTCTCACCGCTATTGCGCGATAACACGAAAACACGAAACGAGCTGCCCCCATTTGCAGTCCCCCCCCCCCCCCCCCCCCCCCATGTTCCCCGTCAATCCTACCTGGTAAAGATTACAGCAGAGGACGGACAAATGTAATGTAGGCTGTCTCTTTAGTGGGTTTGTCGCATCTTCTAAGTGTTCTGCCAACAAAGAGCAGTCTTTGTTTCGCCTTCCCGACAATATTATCTAATTGGTCTTCCCAAAAATGGTTCGAATGGCTCTGAGCACTATGGGACTTAACATCGGAAGTCGTCAGTCCCCTAGAACTTAGAACTACTTAAACCTAACTAACCTCAGGACATCACACACATCCATGCCCGAGGCAGGATTTGAACCTGCGACCGTAGCAGTCGCTCGGTTCCGGACTGAAGCACCTAGAACCGCTCGGCCACAGCAGCCGGCTGGTCTTTCCAGTTTAAGCTGCTCGTAATTGTAATTCCTAGGTATTTTGTCGAATTGACAGACCTTAGATTTGTGCGATTTATCGTACACACAAAATTTATCGGATTTCCTTTAGTATCCATGTGGATGACCTCGCATTTTCCTTTGTTTAGTGGCAATTGCTACTTTTCGCACCATCTAGAAATTCTCTCTAGATCATTTTGTAATTGGAATTGATCGTCTGATGGTTTTACTAGACGGTGAATTACAGCGTCATCTGCAAACAATCTAAGGGAGCTGCTCAGATTATCACCTAGATCATTTATGTAAATCAGGAACAGCAGAGGGCCTATGACACTACCTTGCGGAACGCCACATATCACTTCTGTTCTACTCGGTGTTTTACCGTCTATCACTACGAACTGTGACCTCTCCGAGAGGAAATCACGAATCCAGTCACACAACTGAGACGATACTCCATATGCGCGCAATTTGATTAATAGTAGCTTGTGAGGAACGGTATCAAAACCCCTCCGGAAATCCAGGAACACGGATTCGATCTGAGATTCCTTGTCGACAGCACTCATTACTTCACGGGAATGAAGAATATCCTGTAAACTGACTCGTTACACATCATTACGATAAAGAAATCTTTCAAATCATCTTTTCTACAAGTAACTAACTCATCAACAACACGTTTTGAGTGTGTTTGTTTGTCCGCAGCTCGTGGTCGTGCGATAGCGTTCTCGCTTCCCGCGCGCGGGTTCCCGGGTTCGATTCCCGGCGGGGTTAGGGATTTTCTCTGCCTCGTGATGACTGGGTGTTGTGTGATGTCCTTCGGTTAGTTAGGTTTAAGTGGTTCTAAGTTCTAGGGGACTGATGACCATAGATGTTAAGTCCCATAGTGCTCAGAGCCATTTTTGAGTGTGTTTGTAAATGACGGAAGTCGAAATTACAATCGCAACAAATATTTTTAACACCCATATTCGGAATGAATATATTCAATAAAGGCAGTTACGCCGGCGTGAACTCTCCAAAGGCGGAACACTGCTGCGCGATCAGTACGTACTACGTAACATCAAGGGCCCGCCATAGGCTGATTGGCAGCGACGTCATAAGACGGAGAGCGACTAGCCGTACTTGGAGTCAGCTAGCGACGTCGAGTGTGATACCGTGCCTTACTCACTACTGTTCTTGCCGTGTCTGGGCTCATAACCAGAGGATGCGCTCTGCGACTGAGCAATTGAGCAGTCGCTCAGCGACGCTGGTTGGTCATCAGTGCTCCTCAAATGCAGCTCTTTAATTGGGAAATGGACAGTGATTCTCGTATATACAAACACCTCCTTTCGACATTAACAACAAGTAGCAATACTCGAATCACACGACTAACAATTGGCTTTAGTTTCACAAATTTCACTGTACTGTACTATTTCTGTAACTTTTTTTTTTTTTTTTTTTTTTTTTTTTTTTTTTTTTTTTTTTTTTTTACTTGCTTTTCTCTATGAAACCATGGTTACGTACACAGACACACACACATACACACAAGCATACACAGTTTAAAAAATAAATAATAAATTATAAATATAAATGAAAAATACATAAATAAAAAATATAATCATAATAATGCTAATTAAATAAATAGAATCCAAACCTATTCATCTAGACACACACACGCACACTCACTCACCTATCCACACAAAATGCAGAGGCACAAATGCAGAAATCACAAAAGATTCAAAACTCCCACCTACAAAACAGTCAACTTTTCAACATCTTTTTTCGAAGTTTGTAAACAGTGATAGAGTTACACAGTGCAGGTCTTCACAGTGAAGATAATTGGAATACCAGAAAAAGTAAGTGAAAAATACTGTAAACATACACACAAGTTGCCTTATAGAGTTCACCATAACATAACCAGTCATAAAATTTCGCCGTAAATATTTTTTCTACATTAAGTTCTATATTGTTGCAGATGGAAAACACTGAAAGGAAACAAGCGCAATAAAAAAAGACATAGAAACCCATGATACCACAGCATGTAAAAGTATTAGAGCATTTTTTTCTGTTTAATAGAAACAAAATAAAAACCTACGGATGTTGCTCAAACTTCAGCGAAACATGTCTGGGAAATAGGAGAAAAGATGTTAACAATTTGCATAATCGCTTTTTTAATATTAGTCTATAACTTAATCTGATAATCGAAACCCATCCGCATATGGGTTATACATCAAAAATATATAAATAGATTATAAGGAGTTGTACACCCGCAATTGTTTAATTTGTTTTTAAAACTCACTGTCTGCAAACACCTTTAATTCACAAGTACACTGGATGAATAATTTTGTGGCTGCATAATTTGCTCCTCTGTGCAATAACAGTGTTTAGATATGGATAGTGGCAGTTACTATTCCTGGTTTCATATTTATGATTGCTAGAATTATTTTAAGATTGTGCCTTACTTCTCATTGGGAAACGTCCCCTGAGAAAAACTATGAATGACTGTGCTGGTAAACTTCTACGTTATTTGATACAAAGACAGCTGAGTAAAGCTGAACGTACTCAGACAGTTCTCTCTTTACTTATTCTGATCATCACTAAACTGACACACAATATTTTTAGCGCAACGCAGTCTGACTTTCAATAGTCCCTACAAAAGAATGGCCCTGACTAACAATAACCTATACCTTTCATGAATCACTTATCTCATAAAAATCTTCGTTACTCGAACTGCTGCAATACAGCGAGCGCCAATACTGCCAGCTAAATAAAAGATTCTAAATACTGCACAACTACTGATAGGCATGGTTAGCAAATGAAAGATTTTGATAGAGAACAAACAATGTATTTACCTTAATAATGTCCAAAAGTTGTCATATATATATCAGTTTATGATATCCAGTACTACAAATTTACTCTTTCTGATGGACACGCGTCCAGATCGTCCGCTCTCACAATTCTGCCATCTCTCTCCCCACATCCACCACTGCTGGCGGCTCACCTCCAACTGCACAACGCTACGCGCTGTTCACATCCAGCTGCCCAACAACTGTGGCCTGGATGCATGCATTGATTGGGTTGAGAAGGGTGTCAGAGGGCCGTTATAAACCTTCCTCAGACTACTTGGCCCACAGCTCTTGATATCCTGGACACTGGCATTGGGATGGGGTTGTTAGGGTCGGTCTTACGCATGTTCTATCGGGGACAATTCTGGAGGTCTTGTGGGCCATAGGAGGACCTCTACATTACGCACGCAGTTCAAAGAGAGACAGACGTCCCGTGTGTGGACAAGCATTGCCCTCTTGAAAAATGACACTACGATGTTGTCGCATGAGAGGTAACACATGAAGGCACAAGATGTTCCCTTAATCACTACCAGCCGTGACTGGCTAGCTCTTCACACCACGACGCCTGTAATAATACCGCTGTGCCTTTCCAAAACATTTTAAGAATGGGATCTCTCCCCTGGTCACCGCCATACTCACTGACGGTGAGAACCGCAATTCGTCGCTGAACACAGTACTGTGCCATTCATCGGCAGTCCACGTTTCCCACTCACAGCACCACTCCAAACGTAGTCGTTTGTGTTGTGGTGTCAATGGCAGCCTACGCATATGAGGGAAGTCCCTATCTTGGCTGTTGCTAGTCCCCGACCAACGGTGTGGGTTGACACAGAATGTTGCGAGGAGTCCATTAGTTTTCTGGGATGACAGTTGCAGACGTGAAGGGGTCACGATGTGCTTATGGCGGTCACACGAGGTCGACCGAAACCTTGACAAGTATGTCTGCCGTCACATTCCCAGGCAGTCGACCTTCGGGCTCCTGCCATAACGGATTGCCTCACAAACCTGTACATTGCGTGATTAGACCAGCTGGGGAAATAGAGACCAACAATGAGGCCCATTTCAAACTCCCAAAGTGCTGATAACACGAGTAAACTGCATCTCCGTACGCTTCATAGTGATCACTCAATATCTGACACAGTTCGCGCCTCCTTACATACGCTACCAGGCCACATGATGATATAGTTGGAGAGAGCGTTCTAGAATCAAAGTTTTATTTGACACAGAATATTATATTTGCAGATGTGCTCAACCAGTCTTAAATACATTACGTTGTCCTAAGCTTTTGCAATGAAAGCTTAAAGTGAAACGTTTTGATATTTAATAACATCTGTCATATTACCTTCCCTAAGAGAGGTCTAAAAATAGCATAGTCTAATCTGCCTGGAAAGATACCTTCTGAAAGGGATGCATTAAATATACGGCTGAGTACTGTAGCTATATCAGAAGAAGGTCCTTAAATATTTGGCTTGAAATGTTATCAGGCCAACGATAGATCTTTGTTTTGTAAGAGTTTTGATTATTTTCTTGATTTATCTGAAAACAGGAATGATCTCCCACTGAATAAATGTTTGTGGTGCTGATTGCTGCCATGTGCTGCGATTTTTTTTTTAACCGAGTTTCTACGTTCCATGTAGCAAGTGATTGCTAAGGAAGTTTATTTCGTGTTTGGTGTTACGGACCGTTTAGTCATTATCTTTAGCTACTACAGCTACTGGGCCATCATGTGCCATGATCGTTTTCCTTTAAATTAGCGCCGGCCGGTGTGGCCGAGCGGTTCTAAGCGCTTCAGTCTGGAACCGCGCGACCGCTACGGTCGCAGGTTCGAATCCTGCCTCGGGCATGGATGTGTGTGTTGTCCTTAGATTAGTTAGGTTTCAGTAGTTCTAAGTTCTAGGGGACTGATGACCTCAGATGTTTAAGTCCCATAGTGCTCAGAGCCATTTGAACCAAGCCAGAATATGGAATCGGTGGGTTCAGGAGGGTAAAACGGAACACCGTGCTAGATCCCAACGGCCTCGTATCACTAGCAGTCGAGATGACAGGCACCTTATCCGCATGGCTGTAACGGATCGTGCAGCCACGTCTCGATCCCTGAGTCAACAGATGGGGACGTTTGCAAGACAACAACCATTTGCACGAACAGTTCGACGACGTTTGCAGCAGCATGGACTATCAGCTCGGAGACCATGGGTGCGGTTAACCTTGACGCTGTATCACAGACAGGAGCGCCTTTAAATTAGCCTCATTATTGTTTTTACTTTGTTTTCCGAATTACTAATCTCTGGTATGGTATTCAAGTGTTTTGATTTTCTTGTAACTTCCGCAGTGGAGAGTTTTGCAGATTACATCTTTATTCCTGTTATGGATCACAATCTTACACAATAGGTAACTAATTTTGGTCGGAGATGGCCATTTTCAGGCACTGGGTAGCATTTTTTTTTTTTTTTTTTTTTTACAACATCCAGAAAGTTCCAAGACTGATTCTATTGTTGGAATTCAAATGATATCAGCAATATAACTACAACGCTATTTTGAACTGCCACTGTAGTTAATAGACGTGAGCAGGCAGTGTTAAATAGTGGACATACGGCCGTGGCGTTTCAACGTCGTTGTGTCAATTGTTCAAGATATTCTCCAGAATGTCTCGAAGAAGGGAAAAGCGTGTACAATGTTTGTGATGCACACCTTGACTCCCGAACAAGAACAACGACCCCATCTTACGAACCTACTATAAAACAACGAAGTGCAGAAACTGACAGGATGTGTCATCGCTTTGGCGACATGACTGGCACTCAGGCCGGTGTGACGCGCGAGTTGAACAACATACCAAAGAAAGAGTTTTCTCACATTTTCACATGGTTGTGTGAACATTCTGTGCGTTGTACTCAAGTGGTGGAGGCACTAAAACTACCATTTTAACTTTTCTCTTTATTTCCTTAATCCAGTCTCGAAACTTTTTTGAATTGGCGTATGTAAGTATTGTATAGTCGTACGTCGGCTTTATATGGTATAAAAAGCGATTGTACTCAGAGCGTCATCATAGAGCGAAATTAACTACATTTTGAGTAAGACTGTGATCCCTACTCTGAAGAAAGACACAAATGCTTTCCTGGATCATTGTAAATTTTTGCTATGACGGTGTCGCGACAGTTATGCAGATAGTAGAGGATACTAAACCTTGTTGTTTGAGATAAGGAATTACTCGTCGGAAACTAATGTAAAGAAATTACATAAAAAGTCTCGGAAAAAAACTCAGCCTGAATGTACGTATTACAGTACAATTTCTTGATAGAACAAAATTATCGTTTGGTTCCACACCGAGCGAAATAGTGCAGTGGTAAGTCAACGTATTCGACCGAATTTTCTTTCAATTAGGATGACACCTGTTGACAAACATTTCCTGTACATTCGTTTGGCTCTACATCCTGCTGCATCACACGTTAAATGCACGTCTGGAAGTTCCTCTGGTGACTTATGCTCCATCTTCGACAACCAGCCATGAATAGTGGTAAACTCCACCTTGGACATCACAGATCATTGTCGGTTATGTTTTAGGCAGAGCCACGAACATGCATGCGACGGACAGTTAGTAGTTATGAAACGTGTACAGTTTACAAAATACTTGTCGCACACACATTGTTCATTAAAGGCCTCTTACTGATCGAAATATACATTTACGATCACTGCTTCCATACTTCGAAAAACTCAGTTTACGACGGAAGCAAGTCATTCACAGTCGTCATAGCTGAGTGGTCGTAAGTCGCACGAGCGGCTGTCTAGTTTGAAGATGGGCCGTGTCTGAAGTCCGAATTTCGCGGCTAGATGTGGCTAATGACAGGCGTTTAATGAACGTGGCAGCACGTCGCGACTGAACCGGCTCTAAAGGTGGGATGATAATCGGTGCAAGATGCATAGGTCTTACCACATCTGATATCACACAAGAATCGGGTTTCCGAGGTTAGCGCTGTCTACGGTGGATCTTCGATATATGTCAGAGCCATAGGGGACATTGACAGCCTATTAATTAGAAACTGGACTCAAATTCGCAAAAATCTCCGTAGTATGAACCCCTTATCAGCTGCACCGACTCTGGCCTATCTACATGCAATGATTCCATTGAGAAGGGTGTCCTGAAGCCGTTGTTTCCTCTCCCGAGGCAGACTGACCCATAATTATTGTGACTGGTCCTTAACATCCTGGATACTGGCATAAGAGGGTGAGTCCAATGAAAACCTTAAATATCTTTTTAAATATTATTTATTGTGCAGAAGAGGTACAAAACTGTATCACTTTTCAACATAATCTCCCCAACGCTCAATGCAGGTCCTCCAGCGCTTACAAAGTGCATAAATTCCTTTAGAAAATAATTCTTTTGGTAGTCCGCGCAACCACTCATGTACCGCGTGGCGTACCTCTTCATCAGAACGGAACTTCTTTCCTCCCATTGCGTCTTTGAGTGGACCAAACATGTGGAAATCACTTGGGGCAAGGTCTGGTGAGTATGGTGGATGAGGAAGACACTCAAATGCAGGTCTGTGATTGTTGCAACTGTTGTACAGGCAGTGTGGGGCCTTGCATTGTCATGTTGCAAAAGGACAACTGCTGACAGCAATCCACGTCGCTTTGATTTGATAGCAGGCCGCAGATGATTTTTTAGGAGATCTGTGTATGATGCACTGGTGACAGTGGTCCCTCTAGGCGTGTAATGCTCCAAAATGACGCCTATTTCGTCCTAAAAGAGAGTCAGCATAACCTTCCCTGCTGATGGTTCTGTTCCAAACTTCTTAGGTTTTGGTACTGAGGAATGGCGTCACTCCTTGCTCGCTCTCTTCGTTTCCGGTTGGTGGAAGTGAACCCAGGTTTCGTCCCCAATAACGTTTCTTGCAAGGAAGCCACACCTTCTCGATCAAAGCGCCGAAGAAGTTCTTCGCAAGAATCAACACGTCGTTCTCTCATTTCAAGAGTCAGCTGCCGTGGCACCCATCATGCACACACTTTGTGAAACTGGAGCACATCATGCACAATGTGGTGTTCTGACGCATGAATAATCTATAAACATGCTGCAATGTCATTCAGTGTCACTCGGCGGTTATTCATTGCTGGGCCATCAACGTGTGTCAGTCTGCGAACCCTTCAACGAAAAATACTCAAGTGGGCTTTCGAAGTTCTCTTGATGACTGCACGACACAAAGCTTTACGCCTCGCCTGGGCCCGTCAACAGCGACATTTGACTGCTGATGACTGGAAACATATTGTCTGGTCGGACGAGTCTCGTTTCAAATTGTATCGAGTGGTTGGACATGTACGAGTATGGATACAACCTCATGAATCCATGGGCCCTGCATGTCAGCAGGGGACTGTTCAAGCTGGTGGAAGCACTATGATGGTGTGGGGCGTGTACAATTGGAGTGACATGGGACCACTGATACGTCTGGACACGTCCGTAAGCATCCTGCCTGATTATCTGCATCCATTCATAACCATTGTGCATTCCGATGGACGGCAATTCCAGCAGGACAATGCGATACCCCACACGTACAGATTTGCTACAGTGTGGCTCCAGGAAAGCTCTTCTGAGTTTCACACGTCCGTTGGGCACAACTCCCCAGATACGAACATTATTGAGCATATCTGGGATTCCTTGCAACGTGCTGTTCAGAAGAGATCTCCACCCCCACGTTCTCTTTCGGATTTATGGACAGCACTGCAGGACTCACGTCAGACATTAGTCGTGTTCATGCCACGTCGTGTTGCGGCACTTCTGCGTGCTCTGGGGGGCCCTTCACGTTATTAGGTAGGTGTACCACTTTCTTTGCCTCTTTAGTGTACCTGTTATGGAGAGTTGTGAATCTAATACACCCACCCGCCGAGTTTGGCAAGCGTATGAAGTTGTGTTGTATTAACTACGTATTCTGGGAGCTTCATTTTTTGTTAGGCGTTGTATTTGTATGGGGTTTTCCTACTTTTATCAAATTTTTTTCTAGATTAAGATTAAAGAAAAACTCTAATTCTGTAAATGACCAGCAGATAGCAATGTTTTCTCAAAGAAAATGTATCTTCTTTTTGAACCTATGAACACATTCCACATCAAAGAGAGTTGTGAATATGGTACGTGGAATACACAAAAGAAAGAAAAAAACTGCGCCAAGCTAAACCAAACTACTTGAGAGTAAGGCGCAAAACTTGGAGACTGGTTGCGCACCCTTGAACTAGACCGTTGTGTTTAACGGGTACTGATCGGCGGTCTCCGGGACGGCACGCGATCACTGCCACTACCAAGGCTGGCGCGCTTGAAAGGCGGGGACACGCCCCGCTCCGTGGATCGTAAATGTGGCAGCCAGGCACGTTAAATCCCCGGCAGCCGAAACGGCGGAATTTATTTTATTTACAGCCGCGATCGAAGACCCGATAATAAGCACACAAGGTGGATGAAAATGTCAGAAACTTCACGGATTTCTTCTTGAAATCAAAACATTAGAAAAAGTTCATTTGAACATTGGTCCGAAAATCCATTATTAGTTGGGTATGACAAGAATTCCCTGAAGAGACTCCTGATTGTTTGCATTTAACTCAAATGTGCATTGTTACTCACTTTCTTGTTTACAGTTACACGCGGCATTTGTTTTGTTTCGTCTGATGGTCGTTCGTCCTGTTTTAGAGTGACCTTCATCACAGCACATCAAAGCGATGTATTGATTGTCTGTAATGAAGGATAATCTCTACATGTACGTCCTTCAAGATGGGCATGCGTTCGCAGCATTTCAGCTTTACGCTGAACGTTACCCTGGGAGGTAGTTACCTTGTCTAAGAAACTTTGCACCGATCCACCAACGCTTGCTGGCTCATTTGAGAAGAGAACTTCAGACGACTGAAGACCATGCGATGTGCGAACGCCTGAACTCCAAAACGGGTTCTTCGTAACTCTAGCAACTTGTACAAGGAGAACTGCGAAAAGTGAATGCGATCTGGAACATTCTGCGTGAGAATCTTTTGTAACCGTATGACTTTCTATGAGTGTATGGATGAGGCACACTTCAGCCAAGAATAATTTTCTGTCAACGCATGTTACGATAGTGTGCTGTCTTGCTAGTACTTCGTAGCGTGCACCACATTCACTGATGAGGCAGGTTCGCACGGAAATTGTAACTTCGATCACAAACACTTTCAAAGTTTCCTCCCCCAAGCTTGGACTGATAATTTCTTATATTCTTTACCACCAAATTGGCCACGTGAACACAAATTATAATTTCTATGCGGCTAACTTTGTATATGAAACGATGTCATAACAGTTTGGGTCTTTTGGAAATTTTAGATTCTTGGGAAGTGAAGATGAAAAATTTCGTGCGACGAAGGCCTCCCGTCGGGTAGACCGTTCGCCTGGCGCAAGTCTTTCCCAGCCGGGAATCGAACCCGGGCCCTTTGGATTGACAGTCTGTCGCGCTGACCACTCAGCTACCGTGGGCGGACAGTGAAGATGAAGTTCATCACTCGCGAGGTGTGACATGAAAGGGCAATATGCAGCAATAGTAATGATGATTTTTCTACTTTCAGTTTTACTATTTTTTGCCATGACATAGAATAAGATTCTTTATTATCTGTTTTTCTACTGACATGTGTGACACTGCAGAATGTCTTCTTGTATTTACATTTGATGTAACATAATACATGCATTGCTTTAGCTTAAGGAATTTTCAGGTTTATTTGCCTTTTGCATTTATGTCATTTACTGAGTTTCCTTATAATGCGTATTTTCTGTATAAATTGTTACTGTAGGTGCGACGCCACTAGTATAAGAATTATGTAAAGTGTAGTACCCTAGGGAGCTCTCATAAGTCATTTCAGATGTATAAGAAATTATGAAAGATGTGTAAGGAGGAAGCAAAGAGAAAAAGGTAGGAATGGGCAAAGAAATGGTTACAAAGATGAAAATGAGACGAAATGATTAGGTAGGGCAAAGATGACAAATGGTTAGGTACGGCAATGGAGCTAAATAATATGAATGTATGAAACATGACAGAAAGAATTTGCTTCTTTCAGTGGTATTTGTTGAAAGTTTGGTGTAATTATTGGCAAAACGATTAAGAGGTGAACGAACTAAAGGCTAAAATATAACTAGATAGTATGCTGATTACTGACCATAATAGGTATAATCATACTGACTGACTGCATGAAATATTCTTTGATGTGAACCTTCATTACTCTCTAATCCATGTTTTTCGTAATTATATATCATTATCTGTGCGTGTGACTGCAATCCTTGAGTGTTTATTTTGTGTGTGTGTGTAATCATTATCCTTATGTGCCTCTTGATACCTCATTCTCTGTACTTTTGTGTATTTCACCGTGTCTACATAAACATATATATTCGAATAGATTTAGAATCTACTGCACAGATATTCCCAGAATGAAATTTTCACTCTGCAGCGGAATGTGCGCTGATATGAAACTTCCTGGCAGATTAAAATGGTGTGGCGGAACGAGACTCGAACTCGGGATCTTTGCATTTCGCAGGCAAGTGCTCTACCGTCTGAGCTACCCGAGCACGACTCACGACCCGTCGTCATAGCTTTAATTCCGCCACTACCTTGTCTCCTACCTTCCACAGTTCACAGAAACTCTCCTGCAGGCCTTGCTGAACTACCACTCCTGGATGGATGGATGGATACTGCAGAGACATGACTTAGCCACAGCCTGGGGGATGTTTCAGAATGAAATTTTCACTGTGCAGCGGAGTGCGCGCTGATATGAAACTTCTTGGCAGATTAAAACTGTGTGTCGCACCGAGACTCGAACTCGGGGCCTTTTCCTTTTGCAGGTAAGTGCTCTAGCATCTCAGCTACCCAAGCACCACTCACGACCCGTCATCACAGCTTTAATTCCGCCACTACCTTGTCTCCTACCTTCCAAACTTCGCAGGAGCTCGCCTGCGACCTTGCAGAACTAGCGCTCCTGGAAGAAAGGATATTGGCTGTTGCTGCCTTCAAGCAATATAGCTTCACATATTTTGAAAACTTACCATATACTGCTAGTATGTACTTAATGTAGTGTTGGCAGATTGCCAACACTACGCACATTATTTAAGGGAGGCGGCCATTAAGCAAGCAGGCGGACTTGATGGTCTGAAACAAGATACTCAATGAAAGCTATAAAGAAAAGTACGTAGCTGCTGGAATACTTAACTTTAATCCACCATTTGTATACAGCGTTCTTGATGAGACATTTCATACGATAACTATCAAACTATGTAAGGCTAATGGCGCCTTGCTAGGTCGTAGCCATGGACTTAGCTGAAGGCTATTCTAACTATCTGCTCGGCTAATGAGCGATGCTTCGTCAGTGTAGTCGCTAGCAATGTCGTCCGTACAACTGGGGCGAGTGCTAGTCCGTATCTCGAGACCTGCCTTGTGGTGGCGCTCGGTCTGCAATCACACAGTGGCGACACGCGGGTCCGACATGTACTAAGGGACCGCGGCCGATTTAAAGCTACCACCTAGCAAGTGTGGTGTCCGGTGGTGACACCACATTCCTCCCCCGCAAATCGGCGAACGGTCGTGCGATAAGGCTTCCGCCCGCCGTGGGGAGGACCCGATGTTGACGTATGCGATGAGGTGGGGAGCCTAACAACAGGCGAGGCTGTGCCACCCGCACCCGGCCATTCGGTCCGAGGGGAGCTAGGAAACGCCTGAAAACCTAGTCCAGGGTGCACGTCAACATGCGGTGTAGGCGCCCGTCAAGAGACAGGAGGGGCCGAAGGGTCGACCTCCATTGCGTCGGGGTACCCGACGCGCGATGACGTCATGTGGTCCGGAGCGAGCGCGAGTTCCATGGCGGAGGACAGCTGGTCACGGGAAGCGATCGGCGGCGCGTGACCCAGGGAGGCGCCTGGCGGCTGCAGCGAAGCGTCGAATGCGGGCGGCGCCGGCGGGAGAACAGGCGGCGGCGGCGGCGACAGCGGCGGCGCGTCGCCATGGGGCAAAATGGAAGGCATCGTCGGTAAGACCTGGGGATGAGGCGAGCCAGTAGACGGGTCCCCAGGACGCTGACCGGACGGCACCGTCGCTGAAAGCAGACGGGGAGCGGCAGAACCCGTGCGACGACAGAGGCGCAGCTGATTGAGATGCCGACGCACCTCACCAGAGGCCCCCAAAACCAAATACATCGCGCGGCCGAGGCAGCGAAGAATGCGCCCTGGGAGCCAACGCCGTGAACCTCGATAGTTGCGATAGAATACAACGTCGCCTGGAGCAAAAGCAGGAGTCTGCCGCTACACAGGAACCTGATGCGGCGGGTGCAGCAAAGACATCAAGGTTCGATGAGGACGACCGTGGAGCAACCCAGCCGGCGAGCGACCATCTCGGGGCTGAGAGCGATACGATGACAAAAAGAGCAACAACGCGTCCTCCCGAGAATGCGACTCTTTCAACTTCAACATCTGTGACTTGAAAGTCCGGGCCAATCGTTCAGCGGCACCGTTTGACTGAGGCGACAACCGCGCGGATGTCAGATGTTGAATACCATTGGCCTTGCAGAAAGACTGAAATTCTGCAGACATGAATTGTGGGCCATTGTCGGAAACAATAGTCTGCGGAAGACCTTCAATGCAAAAGATAGCAGACAACGCTTGGATGGTGGCGGAGGACGTCGTGGAAGACATCCGGACAACAAAAGGAAAATTACTGAAGGCATCTACCAGAACCAACCATTGAGCATTCCAGAATGGACCAGCAAAATCGATCTGCAAGCGTTGCCAAGGGGAAGTGGCTTTTGGCCATGCAAAGACTTTCCGCAGCGGTGCGGATTGTTGTTCGGCACACGCCATGCAAGAAGAACACATATTCGTAATCGCAGCATCGATTCCGAACCAAGTACAGTGCTGACGAGCAAGTTGTTTCGTTCGCACTATACCCCAATGTCCTTGGTGAAGAAGCCGTAAGACAGAGGACTGTAACGAACGTGGGACCACGACTCTGGACTGATCATTATCAGAACGCAACAACAAAACACCACGTCGTACAAAAAGTCTCTCCTTATGAGCAAAAAATCGGCGAACCAACGGATCCTCGATCCGAGACTTTGACAAAGGCCATTGCGTAGCAACAAAACGCAAAACGGTAGCAAGGACCGGGTCAGCAGCTGTGGCTGTAGCTACTCGACGAAAATCAATTGGAAACGATTCGACCACTTCATCGGTTTCCGCATCAATGAACATGCAAGCAAGTTCGGAAGAATCGAATGCTTTATCCTCGGCAACAGGCAAACGGGACAACGCATCGGCGTTTCCGTGCTTAGCAGTGGACCGATACAAGATATCGTAGCGGTACTGCGAGAGGAAAATAGACCAGCGAATGAATTTCTGCACTGTACGCGGAGGTACAGGCTTGTTCGGATGAAAAAGCGATGTCAAAGGTTTGTGGTCTGTGATGATGGTAAAGTGACGACCATACAAGAAATCATGAAACTTAGTAACACCAAACACGAGAGCCAAAGCTTCTTTCTCTATCTGTGAACAATTTCTTTGCGCAGACGAGAGCAATTTGGACGCAAAGGCAATAGGGCGATCATGTGACCCATCTTTGTGCGCAAGCACAGCACCGATCCCGAAATCCAATGCATCTACCATCAACAAAAGGGGTTTCTGGGGATCGAATGGCGTAAGGCAAGTATTAGAAAGCAACGCCGATTTCAACTGGCGAAAGGCGCGTTCGCATTCCGTCGTCCAGACGAACGGAACACCCTTACGGCGTAAGCTATGAAGCAGAGCTGAAATAGAAGAGGCATTGCGCAGAAAGCGATGATAATAGTTAATTTTACCCAACACACTCTGCAGCTGCTTCACATTCCGTGGCGAAGGCAAATCTTGTATGGCACGGAGGTGCTCTGGACTCGGATGTATGCCTTGGGCATTGATGACATGTCCCAGATATGGTAAGTCACGAGCAAAAAACACACATTTGTCCTTCCGCAAGCGAAGACCATTTTGTCGCAATACCTGAAATAACGTTCGTAGGTGTGCTAAATGCTCGTCGGCTGTCTTTCCGGAGATCACAGTATCGTCCAGATAGTTCGCAGCAGTAGGGACCGACGCACAAACAGTTTGTAAATATTGCTGAAACAATGCAGGGGCGGATGCACACCCGAATGGCAGTCTTTTGAATCGGTACAAACCAAGATGCTTGTTAACCACCAAGACGCGCTGGGATTCGGCGTCCACTGGGATTTGCAAGTACGCATCTGCTAGGTCCAACTTCGAAAAGTATTTACCCGGGCACAGTGTATCAAAAAGATCTTCCGGGCGGGGTAAGGGAAAAGTTGCAATCACGAGTTGTGGATTCACTGTTGCCTTGAAGTCCACACAAAGTCTCAGTTTTCCAGAAGGTTTTGGCAAAATTACTAAGGCTGAGGCCCAGAGAGAAGCTTGCACACGTTCAATTACACTTTGTGATTCTAAATCGTTTAATGTTCTTGCGACCTCATCACGCAATGCGTGGGGAACATTGCGCGCTCGGAAAAATTTCGGTTGCGCGTTTACTTTCAGTTCCAAATGTGCTTCATAATTCTTAGCGCAACCAACGCCCGGTGCAAAAAGTCTGCAAATTCTTCACATAGCCAAGAAACACTGTCTGAAGGCACAGTCTGATTCACTGATAGGACCTGATTTACAATAGACAAGTTAAACAACTGAAATAAATCTAAACCAAACAAGTTCACTGCAGTAGAAGAACGAAGAACGTAAAATGACACAAGTTTTGTTTGTCCCTTGTATGTTGCAAGAAGAGTGCACTGTCCTAACACAGGGATCTGCTGTCCTGAATATGTAGTGAGCTTAACAGTTGCGGCACTCAACGGAGGCTTGCCCAGTTGTTTGTACGTGTCATGATTGAGCAATGAAAGGGCAGCTCCGGTATTGAGCTGGAATGGTATGACCTTGCCATTAAAGTCCAAATCTACAAAAAGTTTATTGTCCTGCTGACGACAAGAGCGACTGTCTCATGCAATTTGAACTGAGACAGGTACAGCATCACTTGCTAATTGACGTGATTTCCGGCGACGTCGATGCACACATTTTGTGGGACGAACACAGTCACTGTTAGAGACAGTGGCACTGGACGAAGTGGAATTAACTACATGAATGTCCATGGGCGAAGGTTCACGAGCCTGAGTATTCTTGGTTCGATTCCAGCGCGAAGTAAAGGGCCTGGAATGGTTGTGATTGTCTGATCTGAGCTTTTTCTGGCAAACACTTTGAACATGTCCTTTCTTACTACAGAAAAAGCAAATAGCTTGGCGTGACGGGCAATTTTCACGCGAATGTCTAGTAGCACACCGCGGGCATGATTTCACTGCATTTGTATGCTGGCGCGGCACACCTGGTTTAGAGCGTGGCGGCAGCTGCGTGGACGTGCGCGAGGGCAGTTGACCGGGCCGCGCAGCGCGCCCGGTGGGCCGGTTAATGTGACACAAGGCCGGCGGAGTTGCAAATGATTCTTGAGCAAAGTCAAGCATGTCTTGTCTATCCAATATGTCTACCACTTGTTGAAGGGAGGGATTGACGAATTTCAAAATCTGTCCCCGTATGCGAGCATCAGAAACGTTCTGTGCTATTGCATCACGTACCATTGTATCTGAATAAGGGAGTCCACATTCACACTCAAAAGCACAATGCCGTGTAAGGCCTTGCAATGTTGCAACCCACTCCCTATTAGTTTGACCGGCCGTACGTTTTGTACGAAAGAAAGTATACCTTTTTGCAACGACATTGACTGTTTCTTTGAAATAGGCGTCCAATGCCGACAAAATTTCATCGTAGGACAGAGTCGCTACGTCGCGTCGGGGAAATAATTTCACTATCACACGGTACGTGTGCACCCCTACACACGACAATAAATGAGGCTGCCGCTCGTTACCTTGAATTCTGTAGGCGGCGAGATGAAATCCAAACTGGCGTGACCACTCGGTCCATGATTCTTGCGCCGCGTCAAAGTTGCGAAACGGTGGTGCAACTGCGAGTTGTGGCTGCGGTAGCGGTGAAGCGGCGGCTGCCGCATCGTGTTGCAGTGCACGTTGACCCTGGACGAGCTGTCCAAGGGCATCCAATAATGCCTGCGTCTGCTGATTCTGCAAGCGATAAAATTCGCACAGTACATCTGGCGAAGCCATGACACAAGTAAATTAGAGCAATACGAACGCGAAATCCTTTTTAAATCCTCGTCGTCATTTGTAGTGTTGACAGATTGCCAACACTACGCACATTACTTAAGGGAGGCGGCCATTAAGCAAGCAGGCCGACTTGATGGTCTGAAACAAGATACTCATTGAAAGCTATAAAGAAAAGTACGAAGCTGCTGGAATACTTAACTTTAATCCACCATTTGAATACAGCGTTCTTGATGAGACATTTCATACAATAACTATCAAACTATGTAAGGCAAATGGCGCCTTGCTAGGTCGTAGCCATGGACTTAGCTGAAGGCTATTCTAACTATCTGCTCAGCTAATGAGCAATGCTTCGTCAGTGTAGTCGCTAGCAATGTCGTCCGTACAACTGGGGCGAGTGCTAGTCCGTATCTCGAGACCTGCCTTGTGGTGGCGCTCGGTCTGCGATCACACAGTGGCGACACGCGGGTCCGACATGTACTAAGGGACCGCGGCTGATTTAAAGCTACCACCTAGCAAGTGTGGTGTCCGGCGGTGACACCACACTTAACACACACTGCTATGTAAAATAACACAAGTTGTAGTGCTTTTTTAGGAACCACTTGTAGTGGTTCACCTACTTTGTTTCTTCGTTTGTTGTCCTCGGTGTCGACATACTGGATAAAAAAACAAGGGGTGGATGTGCAGTACTGTCTGCTGTAAATGATGTAGCCGACAGATGCACAGTTTCGTTTCACAGTCTTGTACTTTCACTTTTCACAACCCCCCAATAATACACTTTTAATATGACCAGTGCACTACTGTTAATTTCCTATAAGCCTCATTAATAGTTTGCAGGCGAACATTCACATACTTCTACAATAGTTTACTGTTGTACATCTATGAGCAGTAAAAGCCTAACCACACAGTTCACAGTCTTTCAGATAAATTGAACAGTCACTGTCATTGCTTTGACACACGGCCTACTGGTGTAACACTTAATTCACTGTTGATGCATTGTTGTCGTTCTAACCAACACAGGTTCCGCGTCTGAAACTCGGCTGTGGACTGACTGTCTCGTGACCAAAAACTGGGCCCTTATATGTCCTCACATTAATAGGTGCTGAAACTACACATTGTTCGAAGTTAAATTTACAGAAATTACAATTAAAACTTACTTTATTAAATTAACTGAATTCTTGGAAAGATTGGTTCTTTTTAACAGTTTCTTCCACTACAAGAGTTATGGCGAATTACTTGTTTAAATCATGAAATTAACAAATATAGTTGCGCAAACAATACTTTTGACCAAACTGTTAATTACTTTGGAATTAATTTGGGCTAGCATTGCTAACATGTTTTCGTATAGAGCCAATATGTACTTTAAAGGTTATTCGCATTTCATCTTCCAAATGTTTACAATTATTACAGAATTTAAATTTGTTTATACGTCAACAGTAGAATTTAAGTTACGAAACAATTACTGATTTCTCCCTATAATAAAAGACACTAACTAGGAATAGTCAAAATAAATTAGAAAATCAATTACATACCTAAAACTAAGCACAAAATTAGATCTGGTGTTACATTCTTTAAAACTGAGGGTCTACCTTTCTCTTTTATGAAAATACAGATTATACTCGCGTATGTTAATGGTAATTAGTTCAAATTGAAAAAAAACTAATTTAAGGAGGCAGATGGCAAAACAAGTGGGAAAGTAAAATTATCCCAGCTTGCTTCGTCACACACTGTGTGCAAGAGATTCTTATCCGACATGTTATGTGGCTTTGCCTTCTAGCATGTCTCACCCGTGCGGATTATCTTTTGCACCTTTCTTTTTAGGTTAACAGCGTAACAATATCTCTTTATTATATTCACACACTTGTTAATAGCAATGTGCCCCCATATTAAATTTGTGTACCAGACAAAGACAGTAAAATTAGTCTCTGGTATGCATACACACCAACCTTGCGAGTCTATACTCTTTCGGTGATACAAGACAGAATCTTATATCTTGTAGATCTGACCAAGTGAACACGTCGGATTGTGTTTCAGAAATTTTGTTCCAGGTGTCGTCTGAATCCTGCAGAGCCACTATATTTTTACATCTTTGTACGAATTGTTTCCTATATACTTGATCTTTAATCATGAGCACATTAAACTCAATATGATCTCGGTTAGCTCGTCCATTCCTTGCGGTAATCGCGAAAGCGCATCTGCGTCGTCATTGTCATTGGTTTACACGCTCGTACATGATTTTAATCTGATTAGATTGCAGTATCAATGTCCATCGCGGTAACCTCTCATGAAGCAACTTGCAAGTCAGCAAGAAGCTTAACGCCTGATGATCGTAGCAGATTTTAACAGGCTTGCCATACATGTAAAACTGAAACATCTTGACCGTCCACACTGCGGCCAAGGTTTCTTGCTTCGTAAACGAGGATGGACGCTCGCAACTAGTCATTACTCTACTAGCAACTCCTATCACTCTCAACTCTTTCTGGCCATCCACTTATTTGGAACAGACAATATTCGAGTCTGTATGATGAAGCATCTGTAGCAATACAGAACTCGTTGTTCATATTTAGATGGTGCACAAGATTCCCATTTAACAATGCCTGTTTTCTATCATTAAAGGTATTGTTATATTCCTTTGTCCATAACCATGGTACATTCTTCTTGAATAAGCTTAGCATCTGTTTAGAATTCAGTACTTGGTCTGATAGGAGCCTGCAGAAGAATGACACCGTGCCCACAAACGCTTTTAACTGTCTTTTTGAACGAGGTCGTGGGAACTTCTCGATTGCAATAAACCTTTTTGGGTCAGGTAGAATACCTGCCCGTGAAACGATATGACCTAGAAACTTTGTTTCTCGTCTGCCAAATTTTGATTTTTCTAAGTTTGCCGTCACCCCGTCTGTGGCAAATCTTTGCAGTACTCTTTAAAGTACTATTAAGTGTTCTTCCGATGTGGACGTAGCAATTGGCAAGTCATCCACATAGACAGTAAGTGTGTCTAGTAAATCTTGTCCTAGAACAGTGTCGAGATCTGTAATGAACAATTCAGCTCTTATGTTCAATCCGAACGGTAATACACGGAACTGATAACTACGTCCGCGAAACATAAAGGCTGTGTATATTCTAGATTCCTCTGTTAAGAATATCAGCCAATACAAGGCTTTTAAATCGATCATTGTTATAACTATTACACCAAAAAACTTCTGGATTAGTTCTTCCAAATTCTCAGGTCTGGTTCGTACGGGCATTGTTATTTCATTTATTTCTCGAGCATCTAAGAATAGGCGTAATTTGCCTCCAGCCTTAGCTATGCAATCAAAGAATTGCTATACGGTGAAAGCGAAGGCTCTATTATTCCCACTCAACCATTTTGCGTATTTCCTTGGTGAGTTCGCCCTTTTTATTCCAAGATACAGAGTAATTGGCATGGCAGTACGTTTAATGAGGCATTCCCTCAATTTGGAACTCATTGTCCGAAAACACTTCGACATAGTCACACAACAAGTGTTTCAGCTCATCCTGCTGATTGATGGATAAGTATTTCGACTCCTGTGTCTTTAATTCTATTGATTTCTCAATACAGGGCACAATGCCTTCCCCATCGTCAGAGTAGTAAAGTTCTTTTTCACCGATATCAGATATGTGCAATACCTGAGACCCCATACATAAAACTTTCACATTCTGGAAATATCTACCATGTGTTTTCTTGGTCCTCACTAATGCCAAAGCTACTCGTTTGCCTTTATTGATCAATGTGACTTCTCAACGAGAGAGTCAATTTGTCCCTCTCTCTCTCCCTGAGAAACAACTCAAAATACAAGCGATCGAGAATCTCCAGGCGACAAGAAAGTTACTTAATATATATTCCTTTTCGACGTCGATTGGGATTTATATTTGACATTTAATCAATTGGGACTGTGCTCTTGTGGCTCCAGCTGCCCGACAATTTTTCACTGGCAAAGTGGGTTCAAAAAATGGCTCTGAGCACTATGGGACTCAACATCTTAGGTCATAAGTCCCCTAGAACTTAGAACCACTTAAACCTAACTAACCTAAGGACATCACACACACCCATGCCCGAGGCAGGATTCGAACCTGCGACCGTAGCAATCCCGCGGTTCCGGACTGCAGCGCGAGAGCCGCTAGACGGCAAAGTGGGTATTCTTTGCACTTTGGTTACCCTCTTGAAAAACTCCACGCTCATCACGTTTGTGGAAGCTCCAGTATTGATAATTACATTCACGGGTATACAGTAAACACTACCTCCCACCATAGCCTGTACTATCTCTTTCTCTGTACTTGGATAAGACCTATGTTTTTCTAATAATTCTTCTTGCAAGTCACATCATCATTATATCTCAATAATTGTAATTCATGACTAAGATCGTATGTTTGCTCTCCTTGTTCTCCACGGCCAACAACGGAGGGTGGATTGTGGCCGAATTTAGTTTTTCGACGCAGATGTACATGGCTGATGTATATCTTCTGCCACGTCGACTGTTCTCATTGTTTGATTGTTATTACCAGTCCATTGCGGAGCCTGATGATTCAACGCTGTGACATTGCTTGGGTTATTAAAATTATTATTCGGAGTATTACTCTGTCCTGGCTCTTGATTATTGCTCCATAGCGCAGAACATCCTACATGTTTAAAACTTTTCTACTTAGCATTTTTGCTAGGACGGTGAAACCGTCATGACCTTTCTTTCAGCTGAATGATCGGTTATTGTCATTGGTGTTGTTGTAACCGTTTTCTGATTTATGGTTACTATTGTTACTATAATCATACTTTCTGTTACTATTGCCGTTGTATTATGGCGAATGGTTTGATGTATTTTCCAAAATACTTTCTTAACGTATCCTCTTTTGTGTTGCAAAATGTAGGTGAATGAGCCTATTTCCTAAGACTTTCTTGAACGCCAGTGGTCCAAAATTCTGCAAGGAATGCTTTCTCAAACATCTTCTGCGTTCGCAAGATTCAGAGACTTGCATAGCCCACAGGGCTGGTTCACCTTCGATGTGAAGTTGTACAAAATGAATCATTTTGTCTCTCACTTCGCATTTTAGGTAATATGTTCCTAAAACTACGTCCGAAAACAACAGCGTGAACTGTTTTCTTGTCGTCAGTTCAAGATTGGAACTGTGTTCTCTTTATCAAACTCTCTTCCAGTTCCGACCTTGGAGATACTGCTCCCACAACTGAATTGTGTTGCAAAAGACAGTAATTAGAACCAGTTGAGTTGCTCACATTATGTGACATAATCCCTTGCGGAATGTTACATGGGTTCTGTTGTCGCAAACCGCATGGGCAACTTCAACATGTGTGGACCTACGCTTACACTGAAATGGTTAGCATTGCCATACTTATCCGCATTGGTTGTGTGAATATTAATACCCTGTCTACTGCTGTTAACAGAACAGGTATCTGGGTCTACACACTCTGGTAGGTGGGGTTGTCACAGTGCAGCATTATGTTTGGTTTTTAACACTGTGTCATCCGACACAGCATTAAATTGCTATTTACTATAGCTTTTTACATGCTTAGACTTCTGTTCTAAGTGTTGAATTATTTCGCCGTTGTTGGCTTGCAGACATTGGTCGAAAGTTTCATCACGTTTCTTACTTTCTTCGTCACATTTGTGCTCTACCCTTTCATTGGCTTCGACCACTAAGGTTTCGAATCCTTGTATCAATTCTGACCCCTCCTCTTTTTCTGGTAACTGCTCTATCTGCAGGACAATTATTTGCGTGGACAAGATCTGTACCAATTCTGGTAAATCTTTGTACGCTTCTTTCAATTGAGTAAACTAATCCTTTACTTCTTTTAAAATCTTGGTATCAGGCTCTGCTTCTACATTTTCGTATTTTGTAATTTCATTGAAAGCGGCCAACAATTTGCTATCTCGCTCTCGGTCACGCTCTTATAATTTATTGACACTCTCTTGGTCACGCTCTTGTAACTTGCGTAACAACTTTGCATATGAATCAGCAATTGGTGAACCCATTGCTACATCCAGTAAACTATCAGTTTTGGTTTGTTCAAATTTCCTTTTCGGCGTAGTTTGACTACTCATGCCTTCCGTCGTACTGCCAGTGGCAAAAGACGGAGCACCTAGTTATAGTTTCAGTTTGTAATTTACTATCAATATCAGTCATTTCCAACAGATTGTCGGGTTCATGCACTGTAGGTGGCACGGTTTCTACTTCCGGCAAGCCTTAGCTAGCTTGCTGTTCTCCCCATTTTCTTTGCCTAACCTAAGAATTTCGGTACACAAACACAAATGAAATCACAATATAACCCTACACAAGGACTGACACAGGGAAAAACATACACATATATAAATGGTTTAATGCGAAATATACACTTCACTGTGCTTACACTGCTTCTGCTGTGCATTGACTATTCCTTCGCAACAGTAAATACTGAGCTACTGCCGTTCTTACCTGAATTACGTATTCTCTTTTCAAGTATTTCCCGCTAGTTTGTCGAGTGTGTTCTCTTTCTCTCGGTCGGATATGAAGCAGATTCATATGAAATACACCTACTTATGAGGCAATATAATGATTTGCGAGAAATGTCGTTATTTGAATTTAAAGCACAGCAGCAGGAATAATATGTTGGGCAAAATAGACCGGAAAATACTTGTTTTGTGTTTTGATGGGCATTGTAGTTCCGTTGCGTAGTGTTTTGTCTTTCTTTTAATTGCAACGAATTACAAAATTGTGGTGATAAATGTGTATAAAATTATATAATGTATTTAGGTTTAAGTATTTAAATCTTATAAAAATTGTAAACGAATTGGGACCATGTTTAGGGATTATTTTGTCTAATGTAGTGTCACGTGACCGGACTCAGGACTGTGGATATGAGAGGGAAAATCGGGGTCTTTGGTCGTTGTCCGTTGTGGTGGTAGGTTGGGAGCGGCAAAGTGCCGCGACTGTAAGTATAGACGCCAGTGTATGTGAAGGAACAACGTGAAAGTGTGTAGGTGCGAGACAATAAACAGTGTACGAATTACACCGATTATTATTTATACAGATCGGATTTATTTGTGAACTTAAAAATGCATGGCCACAAGGTTAAAGTGTTTCTTTTGAAAAAATAAGTTTCAATCTGAACGTGTATATTCAGTTCACTGTTGTTCAAAAGCTAGCCAATATATGACTCAATAGTAGGGACGCAGATGCAACCGTTCACTGCCAACCTCCTTTGCAGATGAGCCACGTGAAAAATAGGTAGTGAACGAGATCGAGTGCAGTTGCAAATTCACTGCCCAAGGGACGCAAGTGCTAAAATACAGTGTGTCCATAACTTCCCTTTACAACTTCAAAATTTTATTACAACGGCAGTTGTTGAAATATTTTAACAGCATTTCTTTTATTGTAACCAGTGTTTATAAAAGTTTTTTTGACAGTGTTTAATAAACTTCTAGATGGGCGCCTTTAATTGCACGAAGCACATCAAGACGGTACTCGATTTCTTAGCATGTTCGCTGTAGCATAGCGTCATCAATGGTAGCAATGGCATTACGAATCCTTTGCTTCAAGTCAGCAATATCCCGTACCTGTGTTTGATACACGATATCTTTTACACACTCCAATAAAAATAGTCCAAGGGAGTGATATCTGGCGAACGCGGTGGCCAAGGAATTGGCCCGTCCCTCCCAATTTATCTGCCTGGACGTGTTTCATTGAGGCACCGAGGAACATGCAGTCCCCAATGTGGTGGTGCTCCAGCTTGCTGGAAAATGATGGTTGGTTGTAAGTCAATCAATTGTGGTGCTGCATATTCGGTCAGAAGGTCGAGTAATTGTTGATTCGTTGAAGAAAAACGGACCAATTATTCGGTTACATGTGATTCCACACCACACATTCACTTTTGGATTATCCCAATGAAGCTCCCTAGTCACATGGGGGTGTCCAGATCCCCAGATTCTCAGATTGTGTCTGTTTAATGTCCCAGAAACATGAAAAGTTACCTTGTCACTGAAACAAAATCGCTTGAGGAATGCTTCATCCTCCGAAAGACGTTCCAGCATGTTGAGTGCAAACTCTGTCCGCTTTGGATTGTCATTTGGCTCAAGTGTCTGTACCAGTTGCACTTTGTAAGCGTACAACCGTAAGTTCTTGTGGAGGACCTAATGCACAGTTGAACGCGGTAGTTGCAGCTGTCTGGCAGCAGTGCGGATGGACTTCGTAGGTGAACGAGTGAAGACGTTTAAAACGCGATCGATGTTTTCCTCGGATGTTCTTGGTCGCCTGCTCCTCCCTTTATCCAACACTCTCCCTGTCTCCATACATTTTTTATGCCATGCACGGACTGAAGGGCGCTTCCACACTTCGTTCTGAAGTTTCGTTGAGTCTGAACATCCAATTTTGTCTCAATAAACCAGGACACATGTTGTGTCTTCTCGTGAGGAGTCGCCATTTTATAGAGGTTCGGTTCCTTTCATCAACAGAGTATCTGAAACACAAAATTTTAGTATATATAAAAACTTTAGTAAACAGTGATTAAAATAAAGGAAATTTTGTTAAAATATTTGAACAACAGCCGTTGTAATAAAATTTTGAAGTTGTATTTTAAAGGCTGCATCTATGAATACTGGTATCCAACTTCTCGGTAATAAAAAAAAGTACATGTTTCAGTGTTTTTGGAAATTGAACCCCTAAGGATGTGAAACAGGGAATGAGATTTTTCATGAAAATATTTTAGCATGTTTAAAGATAAATCTGTGAAAATATAAATTTGGTTTCTCAGTTAGAAATAAAAAATATGTATTCCACTGTTTTTAGAAATTCATTCTCTGTGGGGGTGGAACGGCAGATGAACGTTTTTATGGTTCAAATGGCTCTGAGTACTATGGGACTTAACATCTATGGTCATCAGTCCCCTAGAACTTAGAACTACTTAAACCTAACTAACCTAAGGACATCACACAACACCCAGCCATCACGAGGCAGAGAAAATCCCTGACCCCGCCGGGAGTCGAACCCGGGAACCCGGGCGTGGGAAGCGAGAACGCTACCAACGTTTTTATGAAAATACTTCACTGTGCAAGCATCTTTGGAGCTAAACCAAAACAAAAATTTGTATTTGGTTCCTCTATTAGAAATAAAGCATACGCATGTCACTGTTTCTGGACATTCAACCCCTAGGGTGGTGAAAAGGGGGTGAAACGTTTTATGGAAATATTTCGTTGCGACAACATTTTTAAAGCTAAATCTTTTAAAACTGTTTTTGGCTTCTCGTTTGGAGATGGAAAAAAGTGCTTCACTGCTTTTGGAAATTCAACCCCCTAAGAGGGTGAAATAGGACAGACTCATCGCCCTGCCCAAACTGCTAAGGATGGAAACTTGAAGTTTGTAGAGGGTGTGGATCTTATACTATATGCAACGTTTAAGAAGGAATTGTCCGAAACTCCACCCCTGGGCGGGTAAAATAGGGGATGAAAGGCTTTTGAAAGTATGTCACTGCTAAATGAATTTTGAAGCTAGAGCTACGAAATCTGATATTTGGCTTCTCAGTCAGAAAATAAAAAATAACTGTTTCAGCATTTTTGGAAATTCAACCACTAAGAGGGTAAAATACAGGGTGAAAATTTTTTTGAAAACAAATAATTATTAAAGAACTACCAAAGGGTTTTTAAGGCTACACTTGTGGAAATTAGTATTTGACTCCTCAGTTACAAATAAAAAATACCTGCTCATTGTTTCTGGAAATTCAACCCCTAGGGGAGTGCAATAGGATATGAAAATTTTTAAGAAAAATTTTGTTAGATAAAATTTTAAAGCTAAATTTACGAAAATTGGTATTTTACTTCTCGGTTATATATAAAGAAGTATTTGTTAGGGGATGGAAGTTGTTATGGAAATATCTCCACAAGAACGCAAAAAGCATGATTAACGAAAACTTTGGCGTCTAGCTACCAGAATCGCCTTTAGGTCAGAAGTACATTCGGAAAAGATCATGATTATATGCTTAGCGTGAAAAGCTTAGAAAGTGTTGCAATTTGTAAACAATACAAAAATTCGATTCAATAAAAACAAAAAAAATCTCTGCAGGCTTACGCGAGCGAAGCAACGAGCGCTAAGCTAGTTTAAAATATTTATCATGCAACATATCATATGAAGACGACACTGATTTTCATCATAAGACAGATAAATTTAATGAATGGTTCTATTAGACGAACCTTGCAAAAGAAAGTGATACTTACGAAATTTTTCAAAATACTGTCACTCGCACTTAAATAGTATGGAAGCGAAACCTGTGTTGCATCAAAAAATGACACACTTATAGTGGATACATAGAAATGATATTTCTCAGGGATGTATCAGGATACAAAAGACAAGGTCGAAAGTGAAGTACGTAAATAAGGACAGAATTAAGATTAATTCTCTAAATGATAAAGGCAACGGCCTTGCCGCAGTGGATACACCGGTTCCCCTGAGATCACCAAAGTTAAGCGGCGTTGGGCGTGGCCGGCACTTGGATGGGTGACCATCCAGCTGCCATGCGCTGTTGCCATTTTTCGGGGTGCACTCAGCCTCGTGATGCCAATTGAGGAACTACTCGACCGAATAGTAGCGGCTCCGGTCACAGAATATCATGATAACGACCGGGAGAGCAGTGGTCCGACCACACGCCCCTCCTATCCGCATCCTCATCTGAGGATGACACTGCGGTCGGATGGTCCCGATGGGCCACTTGTGACCTGAAGACGGAGTGCTTCTAAATGATAAAAATAGAAAAATACAGAAGGAAATGGAAAGACCACATCAGTAGTCTGTAGGATGACAGACTACCAAAAATACTGTACAAATGGGGTATGGAAACATCACAAGCGCAACACGTTACCATGTTTAGGAAACCCGTTGGCATTCAAAACAGCTTCCAGTCGTCTCAGAATGTAGAAAAACAGGTCCTGTTCGCCTTCAATGGAATCTTATAACATTCTTCCAGCAAAGTAGTGGCAATTTCAGGCAACGTTGATGGAGATGGGTGGAGATCACGCATCCTTCTCTCCGAAGTGGACCACAAAGGCTCAATAATATTGATAGCTTGTGACTAAGGCGATCCGCTAATATGCGACAGTTCATCCCCGTGCCCACAAAAGTAGTCCTCGACTACGCAAGCTGTATGAACAGGGGCCCTGTGATCTTGGAACACACCATCACCACTGGAGAACAAACATTGTATTATGAGATGCACCTAATCAGCCAAAATGGTCACAAAATCCTTGGCAATAATGCGACGCTGAAGATTAACCGTGAGTCCCATGAAATAATCAAGATACAGCTGTCCAGATCATCACCGAACCTCCGTCATGTTTTACGCTTACGACGTAAACTGGGCCTGAAGTACGAAACAAGACTCATCCTACCAAATGGCTTTCTTCCATTTGTCCATAGTCCAGGTGCTTTGAAACCACGTTTTTCAGGTAAGGGCATTTGCATCGCTGATGAGTGGTTCTGAAGTTTCAGCTCGCCTTGCAATTCCCTGCTCCTGGAGCTTCCTTCGTGTTTTTGGTGGTGACAGTTTTCGCTGTGACTTCGGCGACTGTCGTTATCTCGTTTTTTGTCACAATCGCTCAACACACACCTTCTTCGGCGTCGTGACGTAGGGGATGATATTTTTTTCGTCTTTCCTGTATGCAGTTTAAATCTTCGATAGCCGGCCGCGGTGGCCGAGCGGTTCTAGGCGCTACAGTCGGGAACCGCGCTACCGCTACGGTCCCAGGTTCTAATCCTGCCTCGGGAATGGATGTGTGTGATGTCCTCAGGTTAGTTAGGTTAAAGTAGTTCTAAGTTCTAGGGCACTGATGACCTCAGAAGTTAAGCCCCATAGTGCTCAGAGCCATTTGAACCATTTTTGAACCAAATCTTCGATACGGTGCCTTTGAAACACCGACCACTTCGGTTATCTTGGTAGTATGAGCACGTACCATGCGAGCACAAACAATTTGCCCACGTTCGAATTCACTTAGTTCCGACTTGATGCACTCTCAGCTACACAGAACACTATTCTGATCGCGACTGACACTCGCGACGTATTGAGGGCATGTACAGGTGGCGTTCGTCGTCGAGTACAACAGTGAAACCCTCAGCTTTCGCTAGGTTCTGTCTTTTTGTTCAAGCATGGATTTCTCGCCGCGTTTCCACATTTTGGTCCGACCCCTGTACAAAGGAAGAAGACGAGAAAATGTAAGGAGACCCAAAACCTAACAGGTGAAGCCTAATAAGAGCAGAAACAAGCTATGGTGACTAACAAGCCGGCTTGGCTGTTCGCGGTTTTCCCTGGCCCCCGCCGGCGGTGCCTCCGTGGTCCCCGCTACCGTTCAGCCGCACAAGGTCGCCCAGAAGACCGACGGCGCGTCCAGCGACCTCGCCACGCCCAAGGAGGCCCACGCCCTGACGCCGTGACGTCACGACGCCTCCGGAGTCCTTGTCCGCGAATACGCGCGATAATACTTCTTCATCACGACCACCATCTGCGCTTTGGTCAGTTCCGGCTCCTGACGGGTCCAACCACATTTTGCAAAAACATCCCTTCCTTCTCGAACTACTGGTTCGAATTGCCAACTTGTTTTCGGGTATCCTGCATTCGGACATGCTCTGGAAATGCTGTAACAAGCTGTTCGTGTACTTAAGCTCGGCGCACAAAGGATTAGTCACCTCCTTGAAAGAGCACTTTGGTTGCTTTGGGGCACCTTAGAAGGTGTCATGTTACCCTCCAAACTTGATGAGCCATAATATTATGACCGCTGTCCACCGAGGGACTGAATGTCGCATAATGTCCCTGTGGGCATACGACGCAGTATGGAAAGTACACTGGCGCGGAAAACTTGAGGACGAAAGTAACTTCCGCATGATATATCACTGTCAAGTAAAATACCTCTACATCTACATACATACTCCGCAATCCACCACACGGTGCGTGGCGGAGAGTACCTCGTACCACAACTAGCATCTTCTCTCCCTGTTCCACTCCCAAACAGAACGAGGGAAAAATGAGTGCCTATATGTCTCTGTATGAGCCCTAATCTCTCCTATCTTTGTGGTCTTTCCGCGAAATGTAAGTTGGCGGCAGTAAAATTGTACTGCAGTCAGCCTCAAATGCTGGTTCTCTAAATGCTCGTTCCTTAGTTAGGAGTCTGCAGTAGGGCACCGAGAAACGCTTTCCTGAAGTCAGGGAGTATGGCATCCGTCTGAAACCCTTCATCCATCGTTCGCAAGATATCACGTGAAAAAAGGGCGAGTTGCGTTTCGCAGGAGCGATGCTTTCTAAAGCCGTGCTGATGCATGGACAGCAACTTATCTATCTGAAGGAAATTCATTATATCCGAACTGAGAATATGTTCGATAATCCTGCAACAAACCGATGTTAAGGATATTGGTCTGTAATTTTGAGGATCCGTCCTTCTACCCTTCTTATAGACAGGCGTCAGCTGCGCTTTTTTCCAGTCGCTCGGGACTTCACGTTGGGCAAGAGATTCGCGATAAATGCAAGCTAAGTAAGGAGCCAATGCAGTAGAGTACTCTCTGTAAAACCGAATTGGAATCCCATCAGGACGTGGCGATTTATTTATTTTCAACCCATTCACCATACCTCGATGAAACTTGGTCCATTCGCACAAATATAGCACAGAAGGTAACTAAAAGAAATATGCAATGAGACGAACAGAAATGACGCCTTATGTTCGAAGACAATAATTACACTGAAGTCAGCGCGATTCATAATGGCCAACCTGTACATTACAAAAGGCGTGACTTGGTTCTTATCAGAATGTGTGATCACTACGGACGGCAATCCATATTCTTAAACGTGCTCACATGCATACCACAAGGTTTGTAAGGTGTTCTTGTGGTAGGATGCTGCATTCCTGCATCAGAGGGCTCGATAACTGCTGGACTGCCGTTAGTGCAAGCGGGCGTGCTGCAGTACGCCTTACCAACGCATCCCACAAGTGATCAATGGCATTTAAGTCGGAGGAACGGACTGGTTAGTCCATTCGCCGCATATCCTCTCGTTGCAAGAGCTTCTGCACGCGCACTGTTCGATGCGGGGGCGCATTTCATCCATAAAAATGAAGTCAGAGCCAAATATTCCCCTGTAAAAACTCACTTGGTGAATGATTACAGTGTCACAATAGCGTTGACCGGTGACAGTACCGTCTTCAAACATTTAGAGGTGAGTACATTTATGCAACGTTATGCTTTCCTACACCGTAGCAACTGCACCGCGAAAACGATCACATTCGACAACACTAGGCATACCGTCACATGGCGAGGGGTGGGAACACGTAGTGTAAAATGTAAACTTTCACGGCCGGAAATGTCACAATTAATAAAATGTTCCGGGTTATTAAGCCGTGGACGTGTGGATTTCACCTAAAAGCCGTAACGTTTCGTCCCCATCTGCGGAGGGCATTTTCAAGGGGGAATGTAGCTTCTTTGAATGTACGACTCACACCCTGGCTCGCTATTATCTACAGAAAAATTCCGCTTCCGTGTGCTTCCCCGCAGTGGCGTGACGTCACATGTTTTAAATGCGCGAACTCAACAGTCCGTTGTCGAGTGCCGTCGTCCGCTGTTGCTATCGCCCCATGGTGGAAGACTGGTACACATTCAGCACCGTAATCCAGATGTCATTCAATTTGACGCCCTCCTCTTTCGTATTGAAATTTCTGGGGCGGCTTGCGGATGTCAGTACTTGAGTCCTATCGAAACGAATGCGCCGGACTCCTGGCTGCAAAGCATGATCCGGAACAACTGATCTGTCAGTCTCCCATCTTTTGCAATCTCCTTGTTCTCTTCTAGTCCTTTTTTTAGCCTTCTTTTTGCAGTGCCCATGTACTCTTCCCCCCAAACTACACGGAAGCCTATACATTCCTGGTTTTTCCAGCGGTTAGCGAGTATGCTTGGCCGCAGACGGAGACGAAACTTTGGATGTGAATGTGAAATCCACTCGACCTCGGCAAAATAGCTCGGAGCATTTTCTAGGTGTCATGGTGTGTGAACGCATTATGCTACATTAGCGTACTGACCTACAGTTCTTTGAATTCGGTGCACTCTCCGGTCAGCGGTTTTGTGAGACCCTACTCCTTTCCCATGTGCATCTTTTCAGGAGTGCATTTGGCATATATGGATGACAATGAAATACCGCTTCGAACACCGCGGGTGGAGGAACCGTTCGAACCCTCCTCCTGCCCGTTCCCCGACTTAAATCCCATCGAGAAAGTGTGGGACGCGTTGGTGAGATGTTCTGAACCAACGACCATCCAGCATTCGTCAACAGCCTGGTGGACGGCTGGAACGCCTACCATATGAACACCTCACAAGCCTTGGGGCTATCATGTGAGCACGTTGCAAAACGTGGATTGTCGTCCGTAGTAATCACACATCCTGATAAGGACCATGTCCAGCCTTTTGTAAAGTCCGTTCGTTGTGATCACACATGCTAATGAGAACCATGTCCCACCTTTTGTAATGACCGTTATGAATAGCAGTGCCTTCAGTGCCATTATTTTCTTTGAATAAGAGTGCCCCTCCTAGTCGTCTCATTACGTATTTCTTTCAGTTACCCTTTGTACTATACTGTAGCAGTTATTTTTACGGTCCAATTTTCCTCGAGCTTTGTTACTTGGCTGTGAAAATCTCGCGAAAGTTACTTGCGTTCTAAAGTTTTGGACACCAGTGTACATAAGCAAAGCAGAGACAAATGGCGATGATACGAACTGCAAATGTTAATAAGCTACTTTCACAAGGGATAAATTGTTGTGCCCGATCCTTGGGGACGTGGATCTCACAAACAGCGAAGCTCGTCGGCTGTTCCTGAGCTTTAGTCCTGTGTGCAAAGCGGTTGAAGGACGGCGAAACCACGAGTAGATGATAAGCTGATGACCGTCCACACGTCATCTCAGGCAGAGGAGGTCCAAGGCTCCCCTCTGTAAAGCAGAATAGGCGGCGCTCTGTGGCAGATCTGACGACAGAGGGCAGTCTGGTGCAGGCACGAGTGTATCGCAGCATCTTGTTCAGGCTCCACAGCAGACGCCCCTACATGTTCCCCCGTTAACCCAACGACGCCAATTATAAAGGGCGTTCAAAAAGTTTTGCACAGACGTCTTAATTTTTTATGTTTTGCAGGAGGAGAATGAAATTTTTTGTGAATATATTTGGAAGATTTAGCTATACATTGAGCGTACTCAATGTAGCCTCCATCAGCTGTGACTCATCTGGCCCAGCGTTCTTTCATGATGTAAATGTACTTTGGTAAAAATTCTGGGGATTGACCGTTACACCGTCGCTTGACACAGGAAATAAGGTCTTTCTCACCATCAAATATTTTACCGCGCAGGTGGGCCTTCAGACGACCAAAGAGGTAAAAATCAGACAGAGCTGAGTCCGGGCTGTAGGGAGGAACAAATTTCCAACCTTTTTTCCTGATTTTCTCCCGCAACATAAAGGCCGTATATGGCTTGGCATTGTCATGGTGTAGTCTGATGAGCTGGCCCTGAAGCTGTGGTCTGTGGGTCTTGATGGCACGTCGCAGCTTGTCCAATGACAAACAGTAACGGTCCCGGTTAATCGTGGACCCAGGTTCCAAAAAGTCAACGAAAATGATACCACACTGATCCCAGAAGAAGGAGGCAATCATCTTTCGGCCTGCTGTTTGTGAAAGTCTTGGTTTCTTCTTCCGAGGGGCACCCAGATGACGCCACTCCATGGATTGGGTTTTGCTCTCAGGTTCGGACAAAAACAACCATGTTTCATCCTGGGTAATGACAAGGTCGAAACACTGTTGTCACTCTTCAGTAAAGATCTTCATGAGACCTTCACACACATTCTTCCTCGTCGTTTTCATTTCTCTTGTCAATAATCTAGGCACCCAACGTGCACAGATTTTGTCTGCACCCTAGTGACTGCACCAGTGATACCACATCACCCATTGTCAAACGATTCATTTCAGCAAGCTGTCGTGTCGTCACACATCTGCCATTTTGGATGATTTGAGCCCCTTATTCACATCACTCACTGCCGTCGATGGTCTAACGCATCGTGGATTGTCCAGTAGAGAGAAATCACCTTCTTTAAACCTCTGCAACCGCCGCTGGATACTGCGGCGATCCACTGTGTCCTCCTCATAAACTTCCTGTGAATCGATGTGGCAGAGTCATCGCCGGTCTTGGAGAGGAACTCCATCACCGACCGTTATCACAAACTGACATCTTCACTGTCCATTATGGCTCACCTGTAAATAAAAGAAAATACTTTTATACACCAACTTTTAGGTAAATGTTCCAAGTATGTTCACAAAAAAATTCATTCTCCTCCTGCAAAACATAAAACAATTAGAGACGACTGTGCAAAACTTTTTGAACGCCCTTTGTACGTTTGCAGTTGTCACTAGGATCATCGGGACTGGACAGTGGAATAATGGAAATGTGGTACCTGAGTCAGGTTTATTGTTACACGTCGATAGTCATGTTCGCATTCACCATCATCCAGGCGAACGCCTGACGCAAACAAGCACCGTGCCATGGACGGAGACTGTTGGCAGCAATTTTATGCTATGGTGGACATTCTAGTGAACTTCCGTGAACCTGTAGCGGTAAACATAGGTACCATGACAGTTGCTGACTACTTGAACATTCTAGTGAACCATCCTCATCCGTTCTTGATTGATAATCTCCCCCGACGGCGTTTCAGCCAGATAACTGTCCGTGCCATAAGGCCAGAGACGTGGTACAACGGTTTGAGAAGCATGATAGTGAACTGATTTCTCGATCACCAAATTCGCCTATTCTGAACAGGATAGAACACAACTGGGACGCTGTCAGGCGTCAGCTTGGCACTGACTAACCACTGGCCCGTAATTTACGGGAACGGAGTGTCCTGTGCGTAGACACCTGTTACCACATACCTTTGAAACCTACCAGGGACTTATCGAATCCATGCTGTATTGCATTCGAAAGGCGTATGACGCGCTATTGACCCATCTCCGTACATCCATCTTCTGGTAGATAACAGGGCAACATATGTTATTGTGTCTAATACGCAGTAATGAAAACATCATCAGCTGTATTTTATTCGTAATCATTCAATTTTGGTGTTACCTTACACCATCTTCAGGACACTCTTTGAGTCTGGGTGACAGCAAGAGTCGTTATTATACTTTCTTTGGTCCGTCCAGAAAATTCAGCGTCTCTAAACTGGAGCTTCTTATCACCTGTGGTATGTACTGTGGCACTACATGAACTCATCTACATGAGTTAATGTACTGACAATCAGTTAAAAAGGTATGCCATCAAAATGAGCTACTACACATCTAAAATAAAATGAAGCTTGTTGTTCTTCACATTGCACCAAACTTGACAAACATAAACAAGCGGGTGTTTACAAGATCAGGTGACCAGTCTCTGCCCGTTTTTACATAGGTGAGACAGGCAGATCATTTGCCGTACGATATAATGAACACACGTCAGCTCTTTGTTAAATATATATCATAAATACGCATTGGCAGCTCACCTTTTTGACAGCAAATACAGCATTCCAGACATCAGTAAAGATCTCACAATCGTAGACAATCTTCAGGCACAAAACTCAATACAGTAAAGGTACTTGAAGCATACGGACAACAGATTTTCCAGCCCACTGACATGCTGAGTGAACAGATGGATAGTGAATACAACACAAACAGTTACTGTATTCAGTAATGACTGTTTCATAACACAACAGTCTCAAAAGAAACAATGAAGACAGTTTCCTTTTGCATGGTTCAAAAATAAATTCATCTTATCGTCTCGCTCTCTCTTTCCACTCCCTTCGCCGCCCCTCCATCCCACATAGCCCGCAGCACGTATTCACTACCACTTCGTAATCAATTTCATTTGTATATAGCTAAAATAATGTGCAGTTGAAAGTTTTACTGTGGAAAACTGTAATTGTTATTAGCCTGGTGAAAGAAGTCTGGAAATGTGTAACGCTCTATCTCTGACAGTATTATCGTTATCTATGCTTTTTCTCTAAAAACTGCAAGGGAATCTAGTGAAACTTTATTATCATTATCATAAAATCTGATACGTAGCCGTACAACTTGTACTGTGAAAACCCTTATTCCGACGTGTCAGTATTCAGACATTTTCTGGAACCTCCTATTATCGAACATGTCAGTGTTCTGAAAGAGAACAAAAAGGGAAATTAATTACTCTTCAAATAAATCATGAAAAATCAATTCTCCAGTATCTGATTGCGAATTTTTAAAATATTCCCTAACGTTCCCTAACAATTATACTGCAATGCTCCTGTGCGCGACAGACAACTTACCTCGTCTTGCCACTGCAACTGCATATGTTTATTGTATCCAGATACGTGCTAAAATAATTAGAAAGAAATTCTGCGATCCATGCAGAGTGCAGTGCATGGTCACAACTACTGATGCAAGTATTCCTTTGCTAATTTTATAGAAATCAAATGATTAAGCAGTGTAAAAAAGTGAAAGGAATCAACAAAAACTTATAATTTACTATATTCTGAAAATTGAATGTTCATACACTGACAAATTTTATTCAGATCTTTCTTTTCCGGATCCGCCCCTTTCCAATTGCTTTAAGGGACGAAGTTACCAATGAATTGAAAGAATTCAAAGATAATGGTGTAATTGCTTCCATTCAAGCTAGTCAATGGGCAAGTCCTCCCGTTTTGTTGCCTAAGCCTTCTGGTCACTTTCGCTTTGTGTTGATTTCAAGTCTACAGTCAAACCACAGACAGTAGTTAACACTTATCCGTTACCTTGCCTGAGGAACTTATGCAGAGGCTTGCTACAACACATTACTTTTCTGAGATGTATTTGCGAGATGCCTGCTTGTTTGCCCTTCGGCAGTCCTTCCGCTCCCGCCATTTTTCAACGTTGCTTGGAAAAGCTGACTGCAAAAGTAGTATTTTGTTCGAACTACCTTGACGATATTGTCGTCTCAGGGCGTACACAAGAGGAACACATTGCCAATTTGCGTACTCTTTTTCGAGTGTTGACAGAAGCAGGACTCAAGTGTCGTCTCGAAAAGTGTGCTTTTTTTCAAACTGAACTACATTACTTAGGTCATGTGTGCATCCCCTCCAATCTAATTTGCTTTCCATCTGTGACCTGTCTGTACCTCGCAATGTATCTGAACTGCAGTCAGTACTAGGCAAGATAACGCTCTACATTCGGTTCATACCGACTATCGCTCAGATCGCGGCTCCATTGCATCGCTTGCGTCGCAAGAATGTACCTTTTGTGTGGACTAAAGACTGTCAAGATGCATTTCAAAAACTCAAAAATGCTTTGCTGTGTGACAGATGTTTAGTGCATTTTGACTCCGCCAAGCCGGTAGTTTAGCGAGTCGACACTTCTTCCTACGTAATCGGCGCTGTGCTTTCGAGCGGTTCTAGGCGCTTCAGTTTGGAACCACGCGACCGCTACGATCGCAGGTTCGAATCCTGCCTCGGGCATGGATGTGTGTGATGTCCTTAGGTTAGGTAGTTTTAAATAGTTCTAAGTTCTAGGGGACTGATGACCTCAGATGTTAAGTCCCGTAGTGCTCAGAGCCATTTGAACCATTTGAGCTGTGCTTTCGCACCGAAGTGGTCCACAAGACAGATCTATTCAAAAAAAGGTTCAAATGGCTCTGAGCACTATGGGACTTAACATCTATGGTCATCAGTCCCCTAGAACTTAGAACTACTTAAACCTAACTAACCTAAGGACAGCACACAACACCCAGCCATCACGAGGCAGAGAAAATCCCTGACCCCGCCGGGAATCGAACCTGGGAACCCGGGCGTGGGAAGCGAGAACGCTACCGCACGACCACGAGATGCGGGCACAGATCTATTGCTTTTGCCTCAAAGTTGTTAACTCAACCTCATTGCAATTAATCTAAAATAGAAAAAGAAGCTCTCGCTATTGTGTATGGTGTGACAAACTTCCATCACTATTTGTATGGTCGCAATTTCATTGTAGTGACAGATCACAAGCCTTTGCAGTCCTTCTTTCATCCGTCAAAGCCGGTTCCTTCACGCACTGCTCAAAATTTGCAACGATGAGCTTTGTTGCTTTCGCAGTATCGGTATAAAATTGTGTACAGACCTACGGCAAAGCATGGCAATGCAAACGCCCTGTCTCGTCTTCCGATTGGCCCAGACTCTGATTTTGTTGCATCTGCCGCATATTGTTGCCAAATCGATGTGCATGATTTTGAATTGCTGGAATCTTTTCCCTTACACTACAGAAAAATTGCTCAGGCCTCGGAACCCGACCCAGATCTCAAGAGTTTGTTGGATTACATTCGCACCTCTGGCCTCGTTCATTGAACAGTATCCAGAATTCAGTTGTGCGCCTTTATTTTGCACGTCGGCATAACCTTTCAGTTCAACAAGGTGTAATTCTAGTTCAAAATGACAGTAGACAATCGCGTGTGCTTATTCCCAAAGAGTTGTAAAAGGATGTGTCGCCATTGCTCTACCAAGGACATTGGGGAATTGTTCGCACTAAACAGTTAGCGCTGTAGTTGGCAGAGCATGGACGCCCACATTGAACAGATGACGTCACAGTGTCGCACATGCGCGGAAAACCAATCTTCTCCGCCACAGACTGCCCCATGGCCTAAGACTCAATCGCCATGACTACGAGTGCACGTTGGCTTTGCAGAATCATTTTGGAACAATCGTTGGCTCACAGTGGTAGACTCTTTTAGCAAGTTTCCATTTGCGCTGCTGTGAACTCTACCACAACACGTAGCACCATTCAAGCATTGTCCTCCACATTTTGCATAGAAGGTTTGCCAGAAGCACTGGCGTCGAACAACGACCCATAGTTCACTTCACGTGATTTTGAACCGCTTTTTGAACGAAATGCCATTCATCATCTAACAATTACTCTGTTTCTCCCCCGTCCAACGGAGAAGCAGAACGCTACGTACGCACTTTCAAAACAACAGATGGCCACCCTTCGCTCCACCCACACACGGGAACAGGCGCTGTAACTCTTTCACGCCTCCTACCGCTCTCACCCACAAGGCGGACCATCACCAGCAGAACTTCTGCATGGCCGCCGCCATCATAGCTCTCGGCGCCGCCAATGGTCCTCAAGTATAACTTTGCGCCGCGCGATCTCGTTCTTTTCAGGGTTTATGGCAACCGTGGGTGTTGGGAAAGAGGCGTGATCCCGGAACGCACTGGCTCTTTTATGTACTTCATTGCAAAACATGCCTCTGAGCACTATGGGACTTAACATCTGAGGTCTTCAGTCCCCTAGAATCGCCTAGAACCGCTCGGCCACAGCTGCTGGCTGCTGAAAACAGAAGGAATTCTCGTCTGGTTAGTTTGTCTTAGCAAAATGTTTACTGATTCCATTCGTTCTTACAAAATTGTAGGTATACAGTGATTTGTTGCTTTAGTATGGTGTGCGAGTTCCAAATTTGGAGACATTCGTTAGTAAACATGGTCGTTCGATTTACTGCCCCTGACTTCTCCTTGTGGGGAATACTTTAATAGTAAAGTGTGCGACAAATGTCCTCATTCCGTGGCTGAACTCAAGGAAAGGACACGCACAGCTGTGGAGGAAATCCCATCAAACCACTGAACATTCTGAATCGGGTGATGGAAGCTTTCGTTCGCCTCCTGAGAGAATACACGGTACTGGGTGGTGACCATCAGTATGGCGTTATAATCAAGACCAAGTCCATAACTAGTAGCAGCTTCCTCTTCATTACTTTGACGTACAGCATACTTTCTGCCCAAATATCATTAACTTTGTAACTGTTATTAATTTTAAGACTAGTTTAAAGCAGCTCCCCACATTAGTTTATCTTGTGTAAGTCTTCCCATATCAGCAAATTATGTAGCTGATCAATCTGCCTGTTTTCCTGTCTCTTCCTGTTTCTCCCAACTTGAATCTATCCATTGCTGCCTGCAAAACCATCAGTTCTTAATAAGTCTTCAGATCCCACTGTCATAAGTCAAAACATACACTGACTGAAAACTCTAAGTTTCAAACACTATCGTTTTCTGTAATCAAATCATTTACCAAAAGCACCCCAGTCCTTCTTTACTATTCTCTTTACTTTCGTTGCTGTACAAACAATCCTAGTAGTCAACAATTGTCATCAGTAATGAATATTACCAGCTTATATTTTTCTTAATTATATGAATGAATATTTGTTTTAGATAGTGAAATCTGGTTCAAAGTAAAAAATCTTAAATCTACCACAAAATAGACTTTGCCAGCATGACATTGGTTACATGTTGGCAAAATATTGGTGTCGAGTACTTAGTTACGTGTTCCATAGACCATTTGAACGATTCTTTTTTCGAAATGGTGTGGAACCAGTCAGTGTACAGGATATGTATATGTGATTTGTGTTAACATAAATGAACATATAATTATTTGGTCCTAATCATGCAAGTACGCTCAAAACCTAGCGTTTTTTTATCTTATTTATTTTTTTCAGGCTAACAAGTTTTTAAATAAAAATTCGTCCATGAAATACGAGTAGGAGTTTTTAATGAGAAAAAAATATATTTATTATGTAAAATGAATGAATGGATGAAAATGGGGAAGAAATGGCTTTAAATATTTTTGTTATTTACTCTTTCAGTACGAACTTTGTTGTGGGACACCTTTTTTTACGTGTGGTAATAAAAATTCATTCAGACAGAATTAAGCACATTTAAAATTACGTGAACTTTAGCAACCCTCTCATGCTGATAAATTCAAACTAACTGATTAATAACATTTACGACTTTGAAAATTATTTAAATTAAATTTTTTACGTATTTCGGCCTTGGCACATATTTTCTAGATGCAGTGGGTTTTTAAAATATTTACTGAATTCTTTCCCGGCGTTAGCTATGGAACACAAGACTGTCCCTGTTAGCATAAAGTGGTTAAATATTGCCAAGCCGACCTGAACGTTTAATTATCATTGACAAAACACACTTCACTATACGTTTCAGTTATTTGCTTTAGAAATTGAAAGAACCAACAGATTAACAACTTCAACGCTAATTATCCGCCTATGAATGCACAAATGTAAAACCAGTAATAAATTCAGTCAGCCTCAGGATCGCTGTAAAAGAAAAATATTTCGTAATTCACTGCTAATTTTACAAGCTCCCGATTTACGGGTTTGGTTAATTTTATAGCGGAACAATTTCTTAAATGTGCCGCCGCTGCAAATCGTTCGGTCACGGCACAGCCCAGCAACACCAACGATAATCGCTAAAAATGCTGAAAATTCTTTAAAGAAATATTACAGATGACATGGGCAAGCTAATTTACATTAGTAATACACAATTTTGAAAAATTATAATGTATTTAGGCCATAACAGTAATTAAAATTACACACCTTTATAATTTCTCCTCTAATGGCTGCTAAAGATAGATACAGACAAAAGAAGTCTACTCATTCAAATAATGCTACGTCACAGGTTCCTCTCTCTCTCAGCTCTCGAGGAAGACGACAAAGAATGCACATTATGTATTCCTATTTATACTATTGCTGATTGTGAATGTCTCTTTGTAATCTTACAACATTATTTTCCTCTGTGGCTGTATTTTACATTTTTTTCATCACAGATATTAACATATTTCGTAATTACATTATGAGTACGGAAATATTACAATCATAAATACGTCGAGAATATTATTACAGAAAATATTACAATAATAACCAACGTCCTTCATACAAAATTAAATAATATTTTTTGTTAAACAATTACAGTACATACGAATTGCTTCATAGCGGCGTACATAGTACAATTAAATGTCATTTCATTTTATTAATAGTGTGTGTGCTGCCAGGGAACGTTACAAGTTGTCCACTAGAAATGATTTTAGATTGGGTTTAAAACATGCTTTGCTTTCCATCAGACATTTTATGGTACTGGCAAATGGTCAAAACTTTTTGTTACTGAATATTGAACTTCTTAATGAGCTAATGTCAGCTGTAAAATGGTTAATGAAAATCATTGTTTCCTCTGTTATTGTGGCTGTGGACATCATTATTCATCTCAAATTGCGACGGATTATTTATCATATATTTCATTACGGAATATATGTATTGTGATGGCGAAGTTAAAACACCTAACTCCTTGAAGAAGTGCTTCCATGACGACTACGAGTGAACCCCTCTTATTATTCTTACTGCACACTTTTGTGCAATCAATATTTTCTTTCTAAGGGCTGAATTAACCCAGAAAATTATTCCATAACATATTATTGAGTAGAAAGATGCAAGACCGAGCGAGGTGGCGCAGTGGTTAGCACACTGGACTCGCATTCGGGAGGACGACGGTTAAATCCCGCGTCCGGCCATCCTGATTTAGGTTTTCCGTGATTTCCCTAAATTGCTCCAGGCAAATGCTGGTATGGTTCCTTTGAAAGGGCACGGCCGATTTCTTTCCCTGTCCTTCCCTAATCCGATGAGACCGATGACCTTGCAGTTTGGTCTCTTCCCCCAAACAACCCAACCCAAGAAAGATGCAAAGTATGTCAGGGGGTTGATTCTTTTGTTTCCAAGACCAGAAATTATACTGAGAGCAAAAGTAGCTGAACTTAATTGTTTGAGCAGCTCAGAAATGTGCTTCTTCCAGTTCAAGTTTTTATCAACATGTATATCCAGAAATTTGGAACAATTTTACGCTGTTCACTGACAGCTCTTTGTGTGCTACATTGAGTATTGGTATGCCTTCATTTGTTGTACAGAACTGAATACAGTGTAACCATTTTCAGAGAACCACTTAAAAATTCTATGATAAATATCATTAACAATCTCTTGTGTTGTTTTCTCTCTAATGGAGTTTACTATAACATTAGTTTCGCCTGCAAAAATCCTGCTCAGTGAATTTTAAGTGGAAGGTCATCCACACATATAAGGAATATAAGTAGGCCTAAAATTGAACCCTGCGGGACTCCAGTCGAGTTTCCTTCGCAGTCGCTAAAATTTTCTCTCTTTTCATCACTATTTGAAGTATTTAGCACAACTTTTTGCTTTCCGTTTGTTAAGTATGACTCAAACCACCTTGCTTGTAATGCCTTCAGTTCCACAGAAGCTAAGTTTTTCTGAGAGAGTAGCGTGATCTGTGCAGTGAAATGCCTTGGAAAGATCACAAAAAATACTAACTGGCGCTATTTTATTATTTGATCCTTTCGAACCTTATGGGACAAATGTGTCGCATAACAAATTCCTAATAGACTGTTACGACATAGCACAGTAGATGATTGCCAGGGAACAAAAGACGACCAAAGTACAGCGGAAATTCTTAACTGGACAGAGCAACAGTTATGCAAAATGTAAGACTACATCTACCTGAAGAAAGATCTACAAGAAAAAGTTATGCTTTGTGTTCCAGTAACAACAAGGGATCAAGAAGAAAAACCATCTACAAAATGATCCAGAATCTGTTATGAAAAATGGGTTTTGCAACAAATCATATTTAATTTTGTAACACAGGCATGAAGAGTTCTTTGATAGTATGTTTTGTACTAACTGTTACTAACTAAAGTAATAAATAACTGATTGTATAATTATTTTCTATGTATGTTGTACTATCCTCTGTTACTGTTGGATACTGGTGGTACAACATATTTCCCGTTCAGTAAGATTAATGGGACACCAGTGTCCCAGAGCCTAAATGCAAGACATGAGTTCAATATCTAAAAGAACGTATTTGTATTATTATCAAGAGTAATAAAACAACACGTTGCCAAAAGAAGAACTTTTGTATATAAAATTAGAAATCAGTTTTGAAGGGGTTAAGGCTTTTAATGCTTAGTGAGTGAATGCATAAATAGTGTCCTAAGTCAAACAACCATTCCGGAATGCAAACTGTAAAGCAGCAAGCAAGTTGTTTCTGCTTCAGAGGCGAATCCAGGGGAAGGGGGAGGCTATAGGATTGCGTTCCCTCCCCACCCTCCCACCCCCTCCAGAAATGTCTGTTTCTTCTTAATCTAAAGAAACAGGAAGGTTCTTTGCAAAATAGCTTTCAGACGACTTCTTGTTGTTGTTGTTATGGTCTTCAGTCCTGAGACTGGTTTGATGCAGCTCACCATGCTACTCTATCCTGTCCAAGCTTCTTCATCTCCCAGTACTTACTGCAACCTACATCCTTCTGAATCTGCTTAGTGTATTCATCTCTTGGTCTCCCTCTGCGATTTTTACCCTCCACGCTGCCCTCCAATGCTAAATTTATGATCCCTTGATGCCTCAGAGCATGCCATACCAACCGGTCCCTTCTTCTTGTCAAGTTGTGCCACAGACTCCTCTTCTCCCCTATTCCATTCAATACCTCCTCATTAGTTACGTGATCTACCCATCTAATCTTCAGCATTCTTCTGTAGCACCACATTTCGAAAGCTTCTATTCTCTTCTTGTCCCAACTAGTTATCGTCCATGTTTCACTTCCATACATGGCTACACTCCATACAAATACTTTCAGAAACGACTTCCTGACACTTAAATCTATACTTGATGTTAACAAATTTCTATTCTTCAGAAACGATTTCCTTGCCATTGCCAGTCTACATTTTATATCCTCTCTACTTCGACCATCATGAGTTATTTTGCTCCCCAAATAGCAAAACTCCTTTACTACTTTAAGTGTCTCATTTCCTAATCTAATTCCCTCAGCATCACCCGACTTAATTCGACTACATTCCATGATCCTCGTTTTGCTTTTGTTGATGTTCATCTTATATCCTCCTTTGAAGACACTGTCCATTCCGTTCAACTGCTCTTCCAAGTCCTTTGCTGTCTCTGACAGAATTACAATGTCATCGGCGAACCTCAAAGTTTTTTTTTCTTCTCCGTGGATTTTAATACCTACTCCGAATTTTTCTTTTGTTTCCTTTACTGCTTGCTCAATATACAGATTGAATAACATCGGGGAGAGGTTACAACTCTGTCTCACTCCCTTCCCAACCAGTTCTTCCCTTCCTTGCCCCTCGACTCTTATAACTGCCATCTGGTTTCTGTAAAAATTGTAAATAGCCTTTCGCTCCCTGTATTTTACACCTGCCACCTTTAGAATTTGAAAGAGAGTATTCCAGTCAACATTGTCAAAAGCTTTCTCTAAGTCTACAAATGCTAGAAACGTATGTTTGCCTTTCCTTAATCTTTCTTCTAAGATAAGGCGTAAGGTCAGTATTGCCTCATGTGTTCCAACATTTCTACGGAATACAAACTGATCTTCCCTAGGTCGGCTTCTACCAGTTTTTCAATTCGTCTGTAAAGACGACTTAACAATCCCAAAAATCTTAGCGCTATCGTTGCTGATATAATAGATTAGGAAAACACCTTCGCTTACTTTAGAGCTCAGCCTCGTCCCGCCCCCCTCCCACCCTCTGCCCACCATACCAGAATCCTGGATTCGACTTCTTCTGCTTACAAGCGAGTATTCACTTAACTTCATTACCTTACCGAATTTTATGGAAAAAGACGTCAGTAAGAAAACTGGGCGGTAATTATTTTAATCTTTCTTCTCGGTACTTTTGAAACCAAGTTTAACAGTTAAATATTTTAATCTATCCGGAAAAGCCCCTGACCAGCGATGCATCGCATTTATTATTAAGGACATTACTTATTAAGTATCCATTGTTGTTGGAAAAAGCTGATGAACACTGATAACATTGCTTCAGTTCGCCACAACATACAGGTATGAAAGTGGTTTATGAATTGTGGCAACCGTGCGGCTGCTACGGTCGCAGGTTCGAATCCTGCCTCGGGCATGGATGTGTGTGATGTCCTTAGGTTAGTTAGGTTTAAGTAGTTCTAAGTTCTAGGGGACTGATGACCACAGCAGTTGAGTCCCATAGTGCTCAGAGCCATTTGAACCATTTTTATGAATTGTGGCGGCAATGGCAAGAAAAGTGTGGAACTGATAAACTTGGAGAAATACTTACAATGTACATTGGGCAACACCACAGAAATCACAAAGTACGAGTTGCGTTCAAGTTCTAAGGCCTCCGATTTTTTTTTCTAATTAACTACTCACCCGAAATCGATGAAACTGGCGTTACTTCTCGACGTAATCGCCCTGCAGACGTACACATTTTTCACAACGCTGACGCCATGATTCCATGGCAGCGGCGAAGGCTTCTTTAGGAGTCTGTTTTGACCACTGGAAAATCGCTGAGGGAATAGCAGCACGGCTGGTGAATGTGCGGCCACGGAGAGTGTCTTTCATTGTTGGAAAAAGCCAAAAGTCACTAGGAGCCAGGTCAGGTGAGTAGGGAGCATGAGGAATCACTTCAAAGTTGTTATCACGAAGAAACTGTTGCGTAACGTTAGCTCGATGTGCGAGTGCGTTGTCTTGGTGAAACAGCACACGCGCAGCCCTTCCCGGACGTTTTTATTGCAGTGCAGGAAGGAATTTGTTCTTCAAAACATTTTCGTAGGATGCACCTGTTACCGTAGTGCCCTTTGGAACGTAATGGGTAAGGATTACGCCCTCGCTGTCCCAGAAAATGGACACCATCATTGTTTCAGCACTGGCGGTTACCCGAAATTTTTTTGGTGGCGGTGAATCTGTGTACTTCCATTGAGCTGACTGGAGCGTTGTTTCTGGATTGAAAAATGGCATCCACGTCTCATCCATTGCCACAACCGACGTCAACATTGCTTGGCAACATGCCACACGGGCAGCCATGTGGTCGTCCGTCAGCATTCGTGGCACCCAACTGGATGACACTTTTCGCATTTTCAGGTCATCATGCAGGATTGTTTGCACAGAACCCACAGAAATGCCAATTCTGGAGGCGATCTGTTCAACAGTCATTCAGCGATCCCCCAAAACAATTCTCTCCACTTTCTCGATCATGTCGTCAGACCGGCTTGTGCGAGCCCGAGGTTGTTTCGGTTTGTTGTCACACAATGTTCTGCCTTCATTAAACTGTCGCACCCACGAACGCACTTTCGACACATCCATAACTCCATCACCACATGTCTCCTTCAACTGTCGATGAATTTCAATTGGTTTCACACCACGCAAATTCAGAAAACGAATGTTGCACACTGTTCAAGTAAGGAAAACGTCGCCATTTTAAGTATTTAAAACAGTTCTCATTCTCGCCGCTAGCGGTAAAATTCCATCTGCCGTACGTTGCTGCCATCTCAACGACGTGTTGACAATGAACACGGCCTCATTTTAAAACAATGCGCATGTTTCTATCTCTTTCCAGTCCGAAGAAAAAAAATCGGAGGCCTTAGAACTTGAATGCACCTCGTATTACCAGAAATAAGCAGTACCAACCACCTCATTGAGTTATTATTGTTTTTATAAAACACTGCGAAAGCACATAGGTTTCTTTTAAAGTTGCTTTTATACTCCTGAGGTATTTTTGAAATGACAGCATTTTCTGCTCAGATTCTTTCTAAACATATTTACTTACGATCGCAAATAGGTTATGTGCCATTCGTAAGAAACAGCTGTAACAACATACACTGCTAAACAACGAACATTAAGCAGCTACGAGACATGGTTGGATGTCAATATAACTTCGTACATGTACACTCCGTCAGCGGATACGTGACCGATCAGTTCTGCAAAGCTCTGTGACTGGTAGATCGCCAATCAGAGTGCATTAGTGTTACCCATGTTTACTTTTATCACCAGGGCTGGCAGGGTACGCAAGGGGAGTGAACACATCAGATTTGAGTGATCACTGTGTAGGATGCGAAGAAGCTACGTACTGGTACAAAGTTACCAGCACCTGACAGAATTTGAAAGGCGCCTTACTGTAGGTCTCCATTTGGCCAACTGGTCTAATAACGCAGGGTCCAGAACTGTGGGCATTCCGATGTAAAAGTGGCGACATTTTGGATATCATGGGAGCGCGAGGGCGACATATTCGTTGTCATGGTTAGGGAGGATCGCCATATTGTGAACAAGCAAATCGTAACCGCTTCCCATGGGCACGTACAATCCAAGAGCAAGTAATTGATTCTCGCAAAAATTTGGGTCATCCCACACCGTTAGTTGAAACTAGCGGCTGCTAGACTAGGGAATTATTCTCCCATGTGTAGGCTGCCGATAACGCTACAACACTAAACGCTGCGTTTGGAGTGATACTGTGACTGGGAAGTATCGATGGAGTCGCATGGAGTTCAGCGATGAATTGCGGTTCCGCACTACCCAGGATGACCATCCTCGGCGAGTATGATGGCAAGCTGTGAAGAGATCCCATTCTTCCAGTGTTTTGGAAAGGTACAGCGGTGTTACTTCCGGTGTCTTGGTGTGGGCAGACGTCCGGCACTATTTCTGGTCACGGCTGGTAGTGAATGAAGGGTCTCTGATGGTATAACAGTACGTCACACACAACTTGCGTCTTTCTGTGTTACCTCTTATGCGACAATATCGTCATACTATTTTTCAACAGGACAATGTTTGTACATTTATGAACTGTATCTCTACAAACTGTCTGTGATGTTGAGGTACTCCCATGGCGTGCAAGATCCCAACGTCTTCTGTTACCCTGAGACCAGCTCCAACATTAACTCAGTCCTAGAGCTAGTATCCACGATATCAAGACCAAGTGACTACTGTTGTGACCAGCTTGTCTCAGGAAGGGATGCAACGGCTTTATGATACCCTTCCCAACCGATTCAATGGAAATATCCAGGTCAGAGGCGGTGCAACGTCATACTTTCAGCTGGGCTCATACTGCCAAGTTCTTTGTAAATTTGATACGATATTGTAATCACTGAAACAACATCTGTCCTCTCCGCCTTTCAAGTTTTGTTTCGTTTCCTCCTTCTCTTCAGGGTGTTTCACTTTTCATGTGATACAGTGTGAATTGATAAAAGACTACTACAATTAAATTACTTTTTTAAAGTTGTATCACTTCCTACTTTACTACAGCGTTGTAGGTCCTCTTAATGGGTAATGACATGCAATGTTGCACTTTTTAATATAGTAGGAAGTGGTACGACGTTTGAAAAATAATTTAGATTTTTCAAATTTTTGACAATAGAACGTCTCCCAAAAATTTAAATGCTATTTTACGAATTATATTTTTACAGTTGTTACTTGAGAGTGGTACAATAATCGAAATCGCGACCATAAATTAATAAAGAACAAATTAATAATAAACAGTTCAGCCAGTTTTTTTTCAATATCTAAAGTAGGTTTCATCTGTTCGAATGTTAAATTAAATATTTGTTATCTTTCGCAATTTTTGGAAATAGAAGTGTTTAATTTTCCAATGTAAATTTTAGTTAACTCCTAAAGTTTGTTGGCTGACGTCAGGTCTTATTCAGGGATAAGGCTATGGTCATACGTGCGTTTTTTCCTGTGGGATGCGAGCTGGAAAAAATGTGGCAGAAATAGAATTGTCCTAGCCACACGATCAGTTTTTCTTACAGCATTCAGTCTGTCGCGCCCTCCCGACCATAACTCATTACGATGTGCAACGTGAAGTGTGTAGACGCCGATCTCTTAATCGTGGAAGTGCAAAAAGATAAATATATTCATGATATAACGTTCCCAGACTGTAAACATAGAAATATGAAAATGGAGACGTACGAAGCAATTACTGTGGTTCTTATTCAGGCGGGGACGTTGAGAGCACAGGGGTGGAGAATTAAATGGAACTGGAAGAGGTGGTGGTGGGAAGTTCCTATGGACCATACTGCCGAGGTTTTCGATCCTAGGCTTACACAATACTCAATCTAACACAAACTAACTTACGCAAAGGACAACACACACCCATGCCCGAGGGAGGACTCGAACCTCCGACTGGAAGACAGAAGTACAGTTGGTAGGTGGAAAACCTGTATAAAATGTTTTATTTATTACTTCATTTGTATTTACAAGAAAATTCCATTTAAAATTCCAGTTAGGACACTCTTTTAAGAGTTATTCTGTGTAGCTGTTTTCCCAAGACACAGATCCACAACTAGAACAGTCAGCATAATGGTCTTCATAAAATTTTCCTCGTTTGTTTCCTATAGCTCCGCAAGCAGGCATAGATGTCAAAGAACATATCAGTGTCTTCAAAGTTGTAAGTATCAACAATCCTCACGTAGTTGTGAAGGATACAACATGTTTTAACTATGCTGTCAACAAATTTAACATTTCCATCTACCAACCAATGCAAAATCCGCCACTTATTTGCTAAAATGCCAAATGCGCATTCAGTAAAACGTCTGGCTCTTGATAATCTATAGTTGAAAACTTTTTTTCGAGGTGTCAAGCATTTTTAAATGCCCTCGATAGTCACAAATCCAAATGGAGGAGGTGTACACGCAGCATAGTTTGAAAGAAGCTTTGATTGTGGAATATTTAATGTCTCTGCGTAGAGATTTTTTTTTTTTTTTTTTTTTGGCTAGAACAGTTGCTTTGGACAAATTTGAATCTCCTACATATCCATAGCGTCCCATGTCTGCGTATCTGAAACAGTAATTGCTATCTTCCTCACCTACTAGGACAATCGAAAAGAACTTTTTATAGCTGAAAAAATCACTTGTCGATCCGTATGTTTTTGTAATCGTGGTGGTTCTCCCATCAATGGCTCCTACGCAGTTAGGGAGATTGGTCCTAATCCCATACTTCTGACAGGTTTCCAACTACGCTTCAGTTTTTAGTTGTTTCATGAACTCCTTTCTGAGTGTCTCCCACATAGCCATACTGATTATCACGAATAATGCGTACAACCAAAGAACGACCGAATAGAAATTCGAAGTGATGTGAACGGAATGAGTTTCCTGATCCTAGATATCTGAAAAGTATTTGAAAATTATAATCAGCGTATTATAATGTATATAAATTTCATTTTAAGTAAAAAGATACAGAAACGTTGAAAATCATAAAGGATGGCTATTTGAGAACCTTAAAATTTCAGGAAGCCAGAAGTGGAGATGCAGCTAAGAATAAGTAGCCTTATCTGTAGATTAAGCAACTGATCTTACTCCAGTCATGTCAGAGAGTCAGTTATTGAGACACATTAAAAATTTATATTAAATGATCTTTGTAATACAGAAAAAATATGGTTGCAAGACAACACGAAGCAGTGAGGAGTCAATTCCAGTAGCTGACGAAACTGCGCCGTCGCCAAATGGTTCAAATGGCTCTGAGTACTATGGGACTCAACATCTTAGGTCATATGTCCCCTAGAACTTAGAACTACTTAAACCTAACTAACCTAAGGACATCACACACACCCATGTCCGAGGCAGGATTCGAACCTGCGACCGTAGCAGCCTCGCGGTTCCGGACTGCAGCGCCAGAACCACACGGCAACCGCGGCCGGCTCGTCGCCAAATGTTTCAGCTTCACCTTTGGCTGTGCCTATTTCAAGTCTGTACTGCCACCACCCACTTGCAAAAGTTCCAGAATTCCTTACTTTAGATAATGTTTAATGATGTTGTAGGGAGCAGAGAAAAGAATGTCCGGCAAGACTACACAGCCGTATGAAATAACGTGACTGTACAATATCGAGCCACGTGCGTCATTCGTGTACTGTCAAGCACAGTATTGTCGGACGCCTTCGGCCCCGACAGTATGCAAACAAAGCATAGTTCCGCGTTCTGCTGTCGGCAATAGGCTATTTTCCTATGCTCTGAATGTGGTTCGAATTGTTGTTATTCAGAGTGATTACAACATCCAAATTGCATTTACGGTCAATATTCTCACAAAATATCTCTTCTTTTTATGTAACTAAAGTTCCAAATCATTAAATATCAAGATTTGGTCACGTGGTGTAAAACGCTCTGTTATTGGCTGAAGCTCTGGTGACGTCACAGACTGGGTTCAAATGGCTCTGAGCACTATGGGACTCAACTTCTGAGGTCATTAGTCCCCTAGAACTTAGAACTAGTTAAACCTAACTAACCTAAGGACATCACACACATCCATGCCCGAGGCAGGATTCGAACCTGCGACCGTAGCGGTCTCGCGGTTCCAGACTGCAGCGCCTAGAACCGCATGGCCACTTCGGCCGGCCACAGACTGGGAATAAGACGAAGGGATACTGATTTAAGAAGTGTTAGCCGAAGCTACTAGGTTTTTCCGTACTTTTTCTGCAAACAGTTCAGCTATTTAGTGATGGAAAACGCATTTACAACTTTTAAGCAACAGTAGGAAGGATTTTTGTGAACGATGATAGTGGAAACCTTACGAAAATTGATGCGTTTATGCTGCATCAGTTGCTCTAAATGTGAAAACTATTATGGACGAATATTGGCACAGAGACACCCTGATGAAAGCTACTGCGAGCGAAATTATTCAACTTCCACCAGACAGTGTCAGTGAAATTTCGTCGCGTGGTTCTGAGGATTTATTGGAAGAGGCAAATTCCGACTCGGCAGACAGCTGCTTCGGACATCGGCAACAGGTCTACTGAGACAGTACATTGGGCTGAATTGTGTACAGAAGAAGACCTAGATGTTCAGCCCTTACATACGGAGTAAAGGTCGTTGAAAAGATTGTATTAAGTTTTTTTGCTGAGTCACATATTTTGCTCTTGTCTTTCCTTTTTCATTTGGAATCCTTATGTATGTGATTTTAATTATTTTTATTTATCTATCATAATATTTAAACGTTTGTGAATGCTGATATATTGATTAAAAAACAAAAGTAGAATAATCTTTTTCTATTGGTTGTGCAATGCAGTCAAAAATGTATTTTTGCGACACGATTTAATAACATAGTTATCAAAACCATTCAGGTAAAGATTTCAAAATAAAAGTTACAGACCTAAAAAGATTTGAACCCATATTCTCTTGCAGAGGGCCGGCCACTGTGGCCGAGCGGTTCTAGGTGCTTCAGACTGGAACCGCGCTGCTCTTACGGTCGCAGGTTCGAATCCTGCCTCAGGCATGATGTGTATGATGTCCTTAGGTTAGTTAGTTTAAGTAGTTCTAAGTCTAGGAGACTGATGACCTCAGATGTTAAGTCCCATAGTGCTTAGAGCCATTTGAACCATCATTTGTGGACACAAAATTCTCTTCTGCAAGAGTCTGCAAGCAGATTTGCTGTCCACTGCAGTGCTTCTGCTGACAATGTCCTTTTTATTTTAATGGAATTACGATTTTTTCCTTCTGTTACTTGCAAATGAGGCCTTACTAGAGTGGATCACTCCTGGGATCATAACCTACACCACCAAATATATGGTTTCAAAAGTCGATCTCCCCCCCCCCCCCACTCCAGTGGGGACCTCTTTGTTGGTTACTAGATCGTACACCAAAATTTCTGTTTCATTTTCATTCCTTGTGCTTTCCTGTGGAATAATGTGTTAACAGCGAATGTATTTTTGTCTGCTGCACTCCAAACTCATATTATTGGATCCGAAACAATCAATAGCAGCACACGTCAACAGTTTGCAGATAGCCCAGCTAAAACGGCATTGGAAACTGAACGGGTAATACCTTCACTCATGATGCGCATGATTTCAGAGTTCGCGCGTCCCTACAGTTGACAGGCCCTCTTACAGAGGTCACCTAGGTCGGCCCCTGGCGCGCTCTGGTGACCCGCCAAAGAAACATTTATACAGCTAGTGCGGAATTTTCTTTGGAGAAGAAAATGTTGAAGTTTGGCTGTGGTTGCCCACCCTACAAAACGACACGTTAGCAGTATAGTTTAGGCGGTCGCGAACGGGTACTCGGCCTACTCTGTAACCTATATTACTGTTATTCAGTTTATGTGTTCAGTGTTACGCACAACCTGTACTTCATTCAGTCTTATGTGTTGCTATATAAAGTACTATGCTCCAGAAATCGTGTTCGTTCTTGCTACAGACCACTCATTTACAAAACTGAAGAGGTGTTTCCTTGGTTTGGCACACGGGCGCTGGCCATGGTCGGAGCGCAAGTGCTTAGGGACAGTTTTAGACAATTTACTTCATCAAACAATTCACTGTCATCCACAAGAACTTTTCCGTTGCCCAAAATAGGCTACAACATTTTTCAGACTCCTCAATCAAGTGCTTTGCTAACAGTTAGCCAATCGAACACAGCTGTACAATGTCCCACAACTTACAAATCGTTTGCCACGTTATGTTCAGTTTCTGTGTGCCCAAAACGCTGTATATCACACATGCAGCTATCTCTGACTCCGGTTTCCATTACTTTTTTTCTCATATTTCGCTGTTGAACATTGTGTACATCAATAATTATATGCGAATGAAGCATGGGGTTCACAAATCTGGAACCAAAGCAACATTATGACAGTAATACTCGGTTGTAACCTCTTGCAACAACTTTCTGGGAAGGGGCCAACTACAGCTCAGAGACATTATGAGTAACAATAAAAGCATACAACACTCAGTTATCGTTCAAATTATCAAAAAAATTACAACAATAAAAAAGTCAAGACTGGTGAGGTATTTCCAAAAGCCGCATAGCTGCATGAAGATGTTTTATTCGCAAATGCCGCTTTCACGTCAGCGTAGACGCATCTTCAGGTTTATAATGATCATATTTCCATAACGTAAGAGGACAATTACGAAGTCCCAGCTTTCAGATAGTGACCAATGAAGTAAAACTTAAAATCCCATATAACGTGCGTACTTCCACACTGATAAAAACCGGCCGATGTGCTGTAAGCAGCCCTTCATTGGTTTTACACAGTTTGTGTCTACCAGATCTCATAATATATGTGACCTGGCTCATTCAGCAGTCATGCTTTGTTCAATTTACAAGCATGTTTTGGGTACAGCCAATTTTATTATGACAACCCACCATTGTTCTTTGACTTATAACGTGTATAACTTCCCGAAAGCTGGGACTCCGTAATTGTCCACTTACATTATGGAAATATAACCTTTATAAATCTGAAGATATGTCTATACCGACGTGAAAGCGGTAGTTACGAATAAAGCACTTTCATACAGCTATGCGGGTTTCGGAAACACCTCATCATTCTTGACTTTAATTGTTGTAATGTTTATGACCCCCCATGAACCATGGACCTTGCCGTTGGTGGGGAGGCTTGCGTGTCTCAGCGATACAGATGGCCGTACCGTAGGTGCAACCACAACGGAGGGGTATCTGTTGAGAGGCCAGACAAACATGTGGTTCCTGAAGAGGGGCAGCAGCCTTTTCAGTAGTTGCAGGGGCAACAGTCTGGATGATTGACTGATCTGGCCTTGTAACATTAACAAAACAGCCTTGCTGTGCTGGTACTGCGAACGGCTGAAAGCAAGGGGAAACTACAGCCGTAATTTTTCCCGAGGACATGCAGCTTTACTGTATAATTAAATGATGATGGCGTTCTCTTGGGTAAAATATTCCGGAGGTAAAATAGTCCCCCATTCGGATCTCCGGGCGGGGACTACTCAAGAGGGCGTCGTTATCAGGAGAAAGAAAACTGGCATTCTACGGATCGGAGCGTGGAATGTCAGATCCCTTAATTGGGCAGGTAGGTTAGAAAATTTAAAAAGGGAAATGGATAGGTTACAGTTACATATAGTGGGAATTAGTGAAGTTTGGTGGCAGGAGGAACAAGACTTTTGGTCAGGTGATTACAGGGTTATAAATACAAAATCAAATAGGGGTAATGCAGGAGTAGGTTTAATAATGAATAAAAAAAATAGGAGTGCAGGTTAGCTACTACAAACAGCATAGGGAACGCATTATTGTGGCCACGATAGACACAAAGCCCATGCCTACTACAGTAGTACAAGTTTATATGCCAACTAGCTCTGCAGATGATGAAGAAATTGATGAAATGTATGACGAGATAAAAGAAATTATTCAGGTAGTGAAGGGAGACGAAAATTTAATAGTCATGGGTGACTGGAATTCGTCAGTAGGAAAAGGGAGAGAAGGAAACATAGTAGGTGAATATGGAATATGGATTGGGGGGGGGGGGGGGGGGAAGAAATGAAAGAGGAAGCCGCCTTGTAGAATTTTGCACAGAGCATAACTTAATCATAGCTAACACTTGGTTCAAGAATCATATAAGAAGGTTGTATACCTGGAAGAATCCTGGAGATACTAAAAGGTATCAGATAGATTATATAATGGTAAGACAGAGATTTAGGAACCAGGTTTTAAATTGTAAGGCATTTCCAGGGGCAGATGTGGATTCTGACCACAATCTATTGGTTATGAACTGCAAATTGAAACTGAAGAAACTGCAAAAAGGTGGGAATTTAAGGAGATGGGACCTGGATAAACTGAAAGAACCAGAGGTTGTAGAGTGTTTCAGGGAGAGCATAAGGGAACAATTGACAGGAATGGGGGAAAGAAATACAGTAGAAGAAGAATGGGTAGCTCTGAGGGATGAAGTAGTGAAGGCAGCAGAGGATCAAGTAGGTAAAAAGACGAGGGCTAATAGAAATCCTTGGGTAACAGAAGCAATATTGAAGTTAATTGATGAAAGGAGAAAATATAAAAATGCAGTAAATGAAGCAGGCAAAAAGGAATACAAACGTCTCAAAAATGAGATCGACAGGAAGTGCAAAATGGCTAAGCAGGGATGGCTAGAGGACAAATGTAAGGATGTAGAGGCATGTCTCACTAGGGGTAAGATAGATACTGCCTACAGGAAAATTAAAGAGACCTTTGGAGAGAAGAGAACCACTTGTATGACTATCAAGAGCTCAGATGCAAACCCAGTTCTAAGCAAAGAAGGGAAAGCAGAAAGGTGGAAGGAGTATATAGAGGGTTTATACAAGGGCGATGTACTTGAGGACAATATTATGGAAATGGAAGAGGATGTAGATGAAGATGAAGTGGGAGATATGATACTGCGTGAAGAGTTTGACAGAGCACTGAAAGACCTGAGTCGAAACAAGGCCCCGGGAGTAGACAACATTCCATTAGAACTACTGATGGCCTTGGGAGAGCCAGTCATGACGAAACTCTACCATCTGGTGAGCAAGATGTACGAGACAGGCGAAATACCCTCAGACTTCAAGAAGAATATAATAATTCCAATCCCAAAGAAAGCAGGTGTTGACAGATGTGAAAATTACCGAACTATCAGTTTAATAAGTCACAGCTGCAAAATACTAACGCGAATTCTTTACAGATGAATGGAAAAACTGGTAGAAGCGGACCTCAGGGAAGATCAGTTTGGATTCCGTAGAAATGTTGGAACACGTGAGGCAATACTAACCTTACGACTTATCTTAGAAGAAAGATTAAGAAAAGGCAAACCTACGTTTCTAGCATTTGTAGACTTAGAGAAAGAGCGGGCAAAGTCCACGCTGCCGAACTGTGGACATCGGTCAAGCTCGTTACATTGTATTATACGTTCAAATCTATGAGGGGAATAATAAATATTAAATCCAATTTCTATCAGTCATTGGGAGAGAAATAAAAATTCACCTTTTGATGACGTTGCGTAAACCGCTCCACAGATTTACTCTGCGTGACATCGGAAGGAGAGTACAACTGAGACAATTTTGTGAAGACGTGAAGTACAATTTTTCTCAATATGACAATTGTCTAAGGACAAGGTCATTGAAACTGCTTGCAATAATTATCATTTTCTGTGATTTGAACTGCATTATAAATAAAAATTTGATATGATTCTTCAATTTGATACACAACTAAGTCAACTTCAAGAATAAAACGAAATCATTATATTTGCTTGACTACTGCTTCTATTCAATAGAAGTTTAAAAATGCATAAGGTGTGTGAGTGTTGTGATGTGTTTGACTATAGCTAGTGTAATCACTGGGCATAAAAAGGAATTAGTGGTAGAAAATACTAATGTATCGTAAAAATGTTCAGTAAGCTGTCATATTTTTCGCTGTTAACTGTCATTATGAGTGTAAACTAACGCGTTCGACATTACAGTGAGAGACCGCATTTAAAATCCATCTGCGAATAACTCCAGGGAATGCTGACCAATAACATCGAAAACCACCGATATCTCAACAAATAAAAGTTATTGTTATTTTAGGGCCTTATCCTGTTTGTGCCTTGAAAATGACAGAGGTTTACATGTGGAAATATCACACTTCTGACAAATTTATCCAGCTGCATTCTCGTGCATTATTAGAGCATACAACATGGTGGGAGAAGCTCCTTGGGCAATAGTCTCCATAAGTCAAAGGATACAAAGTCCGAATCAAAAAGTCTAGAAAGTTCTCATTATTATAAATGAAACTGATATGTTGACAAATACATTTTTTAAACCATGGATCTTTAAAACTAAGAACTATTATTAATTTGTTCCAAAATCTGATTCATAATACCATTATCACTTCTATTTGAGTCTGTTTCCGAACAATCTGGCTTATATCCAATATTACTTCCTTGTCAAATTCTTCTTTCTGAACCTTTTCAACGTGCCGCACATACAGTGCCCACACTACAGGTGGGATGTTGTCTATTGCCTCACGCACAAGCGATTCAGTGTATGTTATCTTGCATGTTTTTTTTTTCCTTGCCACATAGCCTTAACCCTTTGCCCATATTAATTCCATGGGACTACACTGACAGTGACACGTGAGTAAACACAAAACTATGTGACCCATTCACGTCCAAGGAAGACACGTTTGTACGTTCTGTCACATGACTTGTATAAATTAACAAGCTGCAGGATTTTTATTTTTAAGCCAGGGCAAAATATCCGCTTTTCTGATGTTTTCACTTGGCGTTTTCTCTGTAACAGTTGAACTGTAAGTATATAGCAGTGACCGACTTCGAAGCGAGGTATGACAAGAACTGTGAATCACATCACGTAACTGGTATGTTTCCGAATGGTAGTCACTGCTGTTTTTCTTACACAGTTTAATCTCAGAAACAAAATCAGAAGAAGAGTCAGCATGCAGAATAATTATCCGAGGACCTATTACTATGACAACTTTAAAACCGCCAGTACCATCACTCATTTTCCAGCACATGTTCCTGGAATGATTCTAACTGACCCATATTTCATCAAGGTAATACATTGTTGAACTACCTCGTTCTCTTGTACTATCAATCTTTATTAGGGATGTAGTTCGTGCTGCACCTATGTCACTTCTCTAAACTAAAAGCTCTCTTCAGAACATATCTGGAACCAACGTCTTTTTAAATTCTTTACATTGATGAAGCGCTTACCATTGAAGCCAGTTTTCTCCTGCATAGCTGTATCTTTTAAAATTCTTTACATTGATGAAGCGCTTACCATTGAAGCCCATTTTCTCCTACATAGCTGTAACACGTTTTTGTGATGTCGGGTATTCATATTCAGCACTTCAAAACATCGTTGTTAAAACCATCCATCTGTGTTACAGATTCTTTGCGATTTCGATGCTTGCCAGGCGACACAGAATCAACTTTTTGTACGGTTCCTACAGCTCTGACACTTCCATTTACAATTCTCTTTACAGTTCTCTCGCCTACATCACATGGTTTTGGAGTCCGTTCTCGAGTTTTCAAATGTCAACAGCAGGAGATCTGCTTTCAAATTGGCATTTGAAGAAGTTGTAAATGCATAAATAATACCCTTCGCCTGCTTGTGAAGCACTGCACATTTATTGCCGTCATCTGACCTTTTTTTTATCGAGCTTAAATATTTACACATACCCATTCACAGCTATACTGCAAAAAGAAAAAAAAAAGAAAAAAAGAAAAAATTGAGAGCTGAATGAAGAATTCGGTTGTCGCGAAGTACGGCAACAGTGCAGCATGTAGGAGCAAGATTCTCGCTTTCCAGCTGTAAACTCTCTGGCTGCTAGCCACTCGGCTGGCTGCTAGCCTCTTGGGTAAAATATTCCGGAGGTCAAATAGAAGCCCATTCGGATCTCCGGGCGGGGACTACTCAAGAGGACGTCGTTATCAGGAGAAAGAAAACTGGCGTTTTACGGATCTGAGTGTGGAATGTCAGATCCCTTAATCAGGCAGGTAGGTTAGAAAATTTAAAAAAGGGAAATGGATAGGTTAAAGTTAGATATAGTGGGAATTAGTTAAGTTTGGTGGATGGTGGAACAATACTTTTGGCCAGGTGAATCTTCTTCTTCTTTCTTGGCTCTACAGCTCATGATGAGCCTTGGCCTCTTCTACAATTTCCTTCCATCTCTCTCGGTCCTTTGCCAATACTCTCCAGTTTCTATAGCCCATCTTCCTAAGATCTTCGATTACTCCATCTTCCCATCTGGCTCTTGGTCGACCACGTCCTCTCTGCCCTCCTGGCTTTCCTTGTAATATTCTTTTTGGTACTTCTGTATCATTCATGTGAGCCACGTGTCCCGCCCACCTCAGTCTGGATGATTTCACTATCCTTCTGATGGGTTGATCTTTGTATATGGTATGCAGCTCGTGGTTGTATCTCCTCCTCATCTTCCTCTTTCACAGATTGGGCCAATAATTCGTCTAAGTACCTTTCTTTCAAATGCAATTAGTTGTTAATGTCCAGGCTTCAGAAGCATTTGTAAGCACTGGTCTTATAAGTGATTTATACGTAGTTAATTTCCTGGTACGAGTCAGGAGCCTTGAGGACGAAGTCTTGTTAGGGCAAAATAGGCTCTGTTGACCAGTATTAATCTCTGCTTAATTTAAAAGGAGGTATCATTTAGATGTGTAACTGTCGAGCCCAGATACTTGAAATGTTCAACTCTCTCAAATGTATAATTGCCCATTGTTATTGCATTTGGCATATTTTCTCTATGTGCTTTTCCAGCTGCCATATATTTTGTTTTTTGTTCATTAATAATTAACCCCATGTTCCTACAGGCCTGTTCAAGAGCTGTAAATGTCTCTTCCATTGCTTTTTGGGTTCTTGCTATTATATCTATGTCATCTGCGTAGGCCAGTATCTGCACCGATTTATAGAAGATCGTTCCTCTTTTCAAAAGCTTTGCGTTTCTCATCACCTTCTCCAGGGCGGTATTAAAGAGAGGGCATGCCAATGCATCCCCTTGTCGCACTCCATTTTTAACACTCAATGTGTTGGACATCATTCCTCCTATTCTTACACTACCTTGTGTTTCGCTCATTGTCATTCTCACCAGCCTTACCAACTTTCTAGAGATACCTAGTTCATCTAGAGCTTGATATAACTGCTCTCTATTTATGCTATCATAAGCTGCTTTGAAATCTATAAAGAGGTGATGAGCGCCAACTCCTTATTCGTTTTTTTTCCAGGATTTGTCTTAAGGTGAATATTTAATCTATGGTTGACTTCCCAGGAAGGAATCCGCATTGGTACGGCCCCATCTCCCTCTGTATGATTGGGAGTATTGTGTCGAATAGTATATTATGGAGCATTTTATATCCCAAATTAAGTAGTGTGATCCCTCTGTAATCGCCACACTCCATCTTATCTCCCTTCTTATACATGGGACATATGATACCCTCTTTCCATTGTTGGGGCATTTTCTCCTCTTCCCATATTCTGGTGACCATTTTCAGAAGGCTTTTTTCCAGCTCTCTGCCTCCTTGCTTAAACAGTCCTGCTGGAATACCATCTGTCGCTGCCACCTTGTTGTTTTTCAATTTCTTCATGGCTGTTTTCACTTCTTCTATATTTGGTGGGGTAGTGTAGTTGTCTAGGTCCTCTTCCCCATTCGTGTCTGTTGGGTTCTCTTGTATAGTTATTCTAGGGTTGAGGAGACTATCAAAATACCTGCGCCATCTTTCGCATAATCCCTTCCCTTCACTTATTATATTCCCTGTCTCATCTTTTATTAAACTTGTTTTCCTACCAAATGGCTTCCGCGCCGCATTCACCTCTCTATAGAATTTTATTATTTCATTTTTGCTTCTCATGAACTCCATTTCTTTTACACTTGCTTTCATCCATTCTCTCGTTTTTCTTTGGTGAGTGTAAATCCTATTACCAAACGCTTTAATTGATGATGTACAACAAATCCTGTCCCCAGCTGATGATTTCTTTCACTGCAGCTATGGAATATATTCGCCTCTTTCTTTTTATAACTCCACTCCCTGTACAATTTCTTGTAGTGCTATTATACTTTACTTCAGACTCATTATTTGATCCAGCATTACTTTCAGTGCTCCTGGTCGATATAGGGATCTCACATTCCAAGTACCAATATATAGATCTGATCTACGCCTTATATTTCTCTTCTTCCTAATTTTCCCTCCTTCATTTACATGTATTCCATCCTTTTTGTCCTTTACCATGCCAGGTCCATCTTCCTTCATCCGTCCGACTATACTTTGGCCAGGTGAATACAGGGTTATAAATACAAAATCAAATAGGGGTAATGCAGGAGTAGGTTTAATAATGAATAAAAAATGGGAGTGCCGGTAAGCTACTACAAACAGCGTAGTGAACGCATTATTGTGGTCAAGATAGACACAAAGGCCACGTCTACTATGGTAGTACGAGTTTATATGCCAACTAGCTCTGCAGATGACGAAGAAATTGATGAAATGTATGATGAGATAAAAGAAATTATTCACATAGTGAAGGTAGACGAAAATTTAATAGTCATGGGTGACTGGAATTCGATAGTAGGAAAAGGGAGAGAAGGAAAGATAGTAGGTGAATACGGATTGGGGGGGAAGAAATGAAAGAGGAAGCTGCCTGGTAGAATTTTGCACAGAGCGTAACTTAATCATAGCTAACACTTGGTTCAAAAATCATGAAAGAAGGTTGTATATACATGGAAGAACCATGGAGATACTAAAAGGTATCAGATAGACTATATAATGGTAAGACAGAGATTTAGGAACCAGGTTTTAAATTGTAAGACATTTCCAGGGGCAGATGTGGACTCTGACCACAATCTATTGGTTATGAACTGTAGATTAAAACTGAAGAAACTGCAAAAAGGTGGAAATTTAAGGAGATGCGACTTGGATAAACTGAATAAACCAGAGGTTGTACAGAGTTTCATGGAGAGCGTAAGGGAACAATTGACAGGAATGGGGGAAAGAAATACAGAAGAAGAAAAATGGGTATCATTGAGGGATGAAGTAGTGAAGGCAGCAGAGCATCAAGTAGGCAAAAAGACGACGGCTAGTAGAAATCCTTGGAAAACAAGAAATATTGAATTTAATTGATGAAAGGAGAAAATATAAAAACGCAGTAAACGAAGCAGGCAAAAAGGAATACAAACGTCTCAAAAATGAAATCGACAGGAAGTGCAAAATGGCTAAGCAGGGATGGCTAGAGGGCAAATGTAAGGATGTAGAGGCGCATATCACTAGGGGTAATATAGACACTGCCTACAGGAAAATTAAAGAGACCTTTGGAGAGAAGAGAACCACTTGTATGAATATCAAGAGCTCAGATGGAAACCCAGTTCTAAGCAAAGAAGGGAAAGCAGAAAGGTGGAAGGAGTATATAGAGGGTCTGTACAAGGGCGATGTACTTGAGGACAATATTATGGAAATGGAAGATGATGTAGATGAAGATGAAATGGGAGATACGACACTGCATGAAGAGTTTGACAGAGCACTGAAAGACCTGAGTCGAAACAAGGCCCCGGGAGTAGACAACATTCCATTAGAACTACTGACAGCCTTGGGAGAGCCAGTCATGACAAAACTCTACCATCTGGTGAGCAAGATGTATGAGACAGGTGAAATACCCTCAGACTTCAAGAAGAATATAATAATTCCAATCCTAAAGAAAGCAGGTGTTGACAGATGTGAAAATTACCGAACTATCAGTTTAATAAACGGCTGCAAAATACTAACACGAATTCTTTACAGACGAATGGAAAAACTTGTAGAAGCCAATGTTGGGGAAGATCAGTATGGATTCCGTAGAAATATCGTTTCTAGCATTTGTAGACTTAGAGAAAGGTTTTTACAATGTTGACTGGAATTCTCTCTTTCAAATTCTGAAGGTGGCAGGGGTAAAATACAGGGAGCGAAAGGCTATTCACAATTTGTACAGACAGTTTGTACAGATGGCAGTTATAAGAGTCGATGGACATGAAAGCAGTGTTTGGGAAGGGAGTGAGGCAGGGTTGTAGTCTCTCCCCGATGTTATTCAATCTGTATATTGAGCAAGCAGTAAAGGAAACAAAATAAAAATTCGGAGTAGGTATTAAAATACATAGATAAGACATAAAACTTTGAGGTTCGCTGGTGATATTGTAATTCTGTCAGAGACAGCAAAAGACCTGGAGAGCAGCTAAATGGAATGGACAGTGTCTTCAAAGGAGGATATAAGATGAACATCAACAAAACCAAAACGAGGATCATGGAATGTATTCGACTTAAGTCGGGTGATGCTGCGGGAATTAGATTAGGAAATGAGACACTTAAAGTAGTAAAGGAGTTTTGCTATTTGGGGAGCAAAATAACTGATGATGGTCGAAGTAGAGAGGATATAAAATGTAGACTGGCTATGACAAGGAAAGCGCTTGTGAAGAAGAGAAATTTTTTAACATCGAGTATGGATTTAAGTGTCAGGAAGTCGTTTCTGAAAGTATTTGTATGGAGTGTAACCATGTATGGAAGTGAAACGCGAACGATAAATAGTTTGGACAAGAAGGGCATAGAAGCTTTCGAAATGTGGTGCTACAGAAGAATGCTGAAGATTAGATTGGTAGATCACATAACTATTGAGGAGGTGCTGAATAGAATTGGGGAGGAGTTTGTGGCAGAACTTCATTAGAAGAAGGGATCGGTTGGTAGGACATGTTCTAAGGCATCCAGGGATCACCAATTTAGTATTGGAGGGCAGTGTGGAGGGTAAAAATCGTAGAGGGAGGCCACGAGATGAATACATTAAGCAGTTTCAGAAGGATGGAGGTTGCAGAAGGTACTGGGAGATGAAGAAGCTTGCACAGGATAGAGTAGCATGGAGAGCTGCATCAAAACCAGTCTCAGGACTGAAGACCACAACAACAAACAACAGTGGCTAGTAGAGGGGGATGCGCAGAACGTCTGAAAATTGGGTCGCCTTCCTACATCACGCGACCTAGTTATATTAACTTCGATCACAACGGACACATGTGTAGGACTGTATTAAATACTGACACGACAGAAAACTAGACTACGGAACACAAGAACGTAATAATCGTCACACCCCTCTTATATATGATCCTGTAGCAAGAAATACGCGTAGACCCAGCAGCTCTTATTTCTACCTTTTCTTGAGAATAGTGCCACTTAAAACTTCTCTCAGAGCACTTAGCTGCTTATTTGTAAGAGTATATGACTGTTAATATAAACAGTCAGTCAAGCATGACGTTGCAAATTAGTTAAAGTCTTTTGACTGGCTAGGGTAATCTCTCCCATAATTTTCTATTCAGTGCTATTTCTTCCACTTCTGCATTACGACTATATGGCGTGTTCTCTGTCATATGTACTGATTATGCCAGCATTTTACTATCTTCAGCAAATACTTACTTCTGATTCTCCTTTATAGGAAATCCATCAGTTATCAGCGAGCTCATTGCCAATGAAACTAACTTCTCTTGCAATTGCAAGTGCGCCGGCTTGGTTGTTTTACTTGTTTCACAAACATCGATATTGCGGAGCGCTGTATCGATGAATAATAACTGAACACACATACCACAGTCTAACATAACAGTCGCGACTCTCACTGCTGTAAAAGGTGTTGCCGTTTGACAGATGGAGCGACACTAGCGCTCCAAGTGGCAGGTAAGGTGAACGTCAGACGCGTCGTAAATATGTTTGTTTGCATCCATTTCTTACGTAATTTCCGAATTATTCGAGTTATTTTCTTGCCTCCAAGAGTTTGTGTAGTATCAGAAGGCATATATGTTTCTAAAAGTGATTCTAAAATAAGCGCAAGTATGGACAAAAACCATGAATAGAGTGGCAAGCTACAACACATTCGTGAAGAAACACTTGTGACATTGGACAAAATTGCAGCTTACCACGTCGATATCAAAAGAATATAAAAACACAGATTCACATGTGAGAAGCACAGACATGTACCTCTACATGCAAAAGCGATCGACAGCTCGTTTATCGTTCTGTAGGCCTACTGTGTTTGTCATTGCCACCTGTTGCCGCAAGTACGACCTTCACCTTTATATTATTCTAAGTGGACAAGCAACTGCCAAATAGTGGGAGAAATATGCTGAAAACATTAAAATGAGCTGATTACGTTACATTTCACGAAAAACCACATATTTTAATAATTTTCAAACAATCTGTCTGTAGGCACTTTCCTTGTCCCGTAATAGTTTCGCTCGATCTGCACATTCTGACACTTCACACGCTTTTGTAAGACACGAACAGCTGCACTTAATCTAACCACTTCATCGTCAAAGCAGGTCTGTGTTGATGTTCACACGAATCTGGCACTGATACATGGAGAGTTGAACTGGCTGCTTCTGTGTCATAGGACTGTTTTACAGCCTTAGATTGACTGTCGAATCTTTGTGGCAGTTTCCTTTTCATCGTCAGTTGAGGTGGCTTATTTGGAATGTCAAACAGTGTGGGTACTGCATTCCACACGAGTTTGTTATTGTCTGCGTTGCTGGTTTTGTTCGAAATGTAGTGGACAAAACCCAATATTATTGTACAGGTAAACTGAGTCTTTCTTCATAAGGTCTTCTCGTTTGTTATTAACTAGCTATTTTCTGCTCCTAAAACGAAACATTTATCATTTATACACATATAGTTTGCAAGTGAATCCTGACGATACAGTTTAGTAACATGATGGTATATACCTCTCAGGATCCTTAGGAAACCTAAAAAAGGACAGCTGTGGTGTCTTCTTCCTGTTGTTGCTTCAATTTATTCCGCTACAAACGCTCCCGATGGTAAAAACCATTGTATAAATCAAAATAAATAATCACTATTCGCTTTCACGATCGCGCCGAACTCACAGTTCAACCTACCAGCCGCTTGGGGCGCTGCTGGCGCTGTAGGCAACAAAATCGAGGCGAAGTGTCGCGACTGTTATGTTAGACTGTGACACATACATCGCGAAAACTATCAACTGTCGTATTTATCGATTAATCGATATTTAGTGTGTTGTTTTATAATTTTCACTATAAATTTATTATAGTCGCTTAACTGTAAGTGGAAAATATTGAAGCAGTTAATTGTTATGGCAGCAGTTGACATTCAAAATACAGCCACTCATGAAAATAGGTGTGGCGCCTGTAATGAAGTTTTTCAATTTACATGATGTATCCCATTTGTAATTAATGAAGATTCTTTTGTGTTCGACGATTTTGTGTGTTGTTGCCACTTCGATAACCTGTGACATTTGTGATAAGTGGCCGAAGAATTACACGCACTTAGTGATGGATATAATCGGGCGTGATACTTGTCCCAGGCTGAAAAGAAGCCTAAGTGAATGGCAGTTTTCTTGTAGCAAACTGAAACAGTTGCCCATTGATGAAATAAAAGAAAACTATGTCCGTGGGAATGTAGAAAATGCTGTGTTTTCAGAAGTGTCACCGGTGCCATTAAAAACAAAGCTAAGGCTTGTGTCGATCTCGCGAGATGCACTAACAGACATTCTTGACATGGATCCGGAAATAAGTGACACAGAGGAATTTATTCAGTTTATAGCTGGGAATAAAGTGTTGGATAGTTCAACACCGTTAGCTCACAGATACGGCGGGTACCAGTTTGGACTTTGGGCTTACCAACTAGGAGATGGAAGAGCAGTATCGCTTGGAGAATACGTTAACAGGTGAGCAGCATATCAAGCATAGATACTATCTGTTGCATGGGTGGTGGTTGATTGATTCATTACACTTTTCAGCAAAGGACAACATTGGGAATTACAACTAAAAGGCTCAGGAAGGACACCATACTCGCGGTTTGGTGATGGACGAGCAGTGCTTCGTTCGTCAGTCAGAGAGTTTCTATGCTCTGAAGCCATGTATTATTTAGGTAGTGGTCACTGCATCATACAAAACATTAAGAACTTAATTGTTTATATGAATAATAGGCTGTATTTTTAGACAGACAGATTTCCAAATCATGATCAATCTTTAAAGAAATTATCTGCAATCAGTTCCTGTTTTCATGAAAATATTTTCAGGGATTCCAACTTCTAGGGCTGCCGCCTTAGTTGTTAGTGAAGATCCTGTTGTAAGGGATCAGTTTTACAAGGGTTATCCTAAAGCAGAGAGAGCAGCTGTAGTGCTCAGGCTAGCACCTTCTTGGTTCCGGTTTGGTTCCCTGGAAATTTTGACAGAGAATGGTGAATTGGCAACTCTTAAAGTTTTAGTAGATTACATCATTCAGGTGACAATTTTTTATAATAACTGTTTAAACACAGTGCTTGGGAAGTGACCAAGTGATAGGCTGTGGTAAAAACACAGTAACACATTAAGATTTTCTTTCAGGAATATTTCCCTGACTTGAAGGATGACAAGAATAAATATGTTCAAATGTTTAGTGATATAGCATATAAGTCAATGGACCTGGCAATACATTGGGATACTGTGGGATTTGCTCATGGTGTACTGAACACAGATAACATGAGCCTGCTTGGAATTACCATTGACTATGGTCCCTTTGGTTTTGTAGAAACTTATGATCCACTCTTTGTGCCAAATTCATCAGATGATGAGAAGAGATATGCTCTTTGTAAACAGCTCGAAGTAAGTGGATCAGCCATATTTGTTAATTTGTGCTAACATATCTTGACACATATTACCTGCACAAGCATTTTTGTTGATTTGTCATACATATCCAAAGTGTAGCAGTATTTGGAAGATTTAATAGGTCTGTTTAACATTTGTTTGTCAAGCAGTGTAATTCAGAAAAAATAAAAATATTCTGAACTAGTTGTATACATAACTTAATTTCTCAGTGAATTACTTCAGTATACCAAATTTAATTTCTGAATATAATTGATATGAAATTCAGAGAGTCAACTAACTTTTGAATTTATTAAGCTAAAGGAGAAAAGAAGAAGTATTCATCATGAAAACTGTGCTGATGACAACTAAGTTAAAAGAGTCTGTGATGCCATAATTGAATGCCAGTTTCTGAGGTGGTTGTGTGTAGTGGACAGTGCACTGAATACTTACAACACGCACTAAAATATGTATTAGCTAATTTTTAGTGCTACTTGTTAGAAATGAAGGGAATAAACTTGATTGCTTCCTATATGCCACCAAGAGAGATGTCACCAGAATTTCATATTTGTAACTCAGATTGCACAAAACATACAGAGCCAAGAGTGGTGTCATATGTATTGTGGCTACATAACACCTAGCAGTATCATTTGATCTCAGACATTGCGTGGTGCTGGAGCTAACTAATTGTCTGCCTGTTGTCTTCCAAGACTCAGAATTTGGTGCCAATCATAAGTGCCTGGACAGGTAGTAGCATGTGAAGTGAGGGACAAGGACGACCTGTGGTGGTTTGACAGTCGTATTAGAAAGTTGCTGTGAAACTAAAGAGAGCTTCAGTGCATATTTAAATGTAGCCAAAGCCTCACAGACTAACAAAAACTATACAGAGTCAAAATTCCCATAAGGAGAGCCATGCACAAAGTGTTCAACTAATTTGAAAGTAAAATTCTGTATATATGTGATCTGACAAAGAATATTAAGAAGTTTTGTTCTTACATTAAATCAGTAAATGAGTCAAAGCCATCTCACCAGACACTTCATGACAAAATGACATTGAAATGTACATTTGTAGAATTTTACTTCTGAGCAGTTCTAAGTCACAAGTTCCTCCATTGACCATCATAAATAATGTGTGCCTCACATTCCTTTTTTTAGTGCAGGAACTGGAAGCAGTAATTTAGTGCCTCTGCACACTATCTTCCTCCAGTTTGATTACTGTAAATTCTGAAGTATACTGGGCATTGATTTTGACATGCAGTATCATTGAAATGGCATATACAGACAACTCATATAATACCAATATGGCAACCATGAAGTTGTTTTTGCAACCGTAATGAAACATGGCAACAGAAATTTCACCCTAAAACCATATATTAAATAATCTAAAACTAATTAGTAACTGATGGGACACCTGCCAGGAATTTGAGGGTAGCAGGAACAAATTACCATTTCCTGCTCCCCCTTCACATACGTCAAAATCCAAAAATGAAACAAAATTCCATTAACCTCATGGTACGTGAATCCTCTAAAAGAACACTGCAAAATTTTATCATTATCTTCAGTTAACTTATATAGCTAAAATAAATTTCAAGTTACCAACTAACCATGAAACAGTGATTTCTACTGGGAGGAAAATCCACAAATAATGATGTCTTAAATTCACTTCAGCCATGTACCTGAAATGAACACAACAATGCTGACTGACCACATTAAAACAAAATTTCAAAGCAACTGAATAATATAGAAATAAGAATATACATCTGGTGTCTTTAACTTCAATTTACCTATAGAGTTAAAATGAAGTCCACAATACCCACTAAACACATATCAATACATTCATAACCAAGTCCAAAAACTAAATAAACACATCTTAACAACTAATTTAGCTATCAGAAAAAACGACAGTAGCAACCAAATCTCGTGTAGCAAAAACCTAAAAATATAACATAATTCAAAATATGGTCCAAAAACACAAATCAATAAAACCACTAAAATACTTCCCGATTTGCCCATTGCCTACAAATCATTTCCCATTTTTCCTGCAACAGAAACTGTACCAACTAAAATTGAGTTAAAAAACAAAAAAGAACTTCTTTTGAAATAAATCATAACAGTGTTCAGCTTTTTAAAATTTTTGCAGTCAAGTAGCTTCATCTTAGGCCCAATCCTGTTTTTATTTTAGTAAATGATTTACTGCTACACAGAATATTGCACTCACTTTTATGTGCAGATGATACATCTGTGCTGATTGAAAGTGAGACCACAGGACAAATTCCTCAAAGAGTTATTGGCACCCCATATAGTTAATTGAAAACACTGGTTTGATGTAAGTGAATTAAAAGTAAACATGAAAACAAAACCACCTCACACAGTTTAAAACTAAACAGTGAAAATCAGGTGACTTGCAAATCACCCATAAAAGTCAGAATCTATCAAATTCTTGGGAATATTTTTAGAAAAAAATTATTCTGGTCTTCGCATATAAGCTACTTGGTAAATGAGCTAAACAGTCTAGCATTCATAATCACAATATTGTCTTATGCAGGTGACATTGACACTAGGAAAGGTCTTTACAACAACTGTTTTGAAGCCATTGTAAGATACAGAATAATATTTTGAGGGAATGCAAGTAGTGTAAATCAAAAAACTATCATTAGAAATTTGTGTAATATTAAGCCTAGAGAGTCATGCTGATCTTTATTCAAGGATTAAAACTATTCCATGTATTTACAGTTATGAAATGTTTGTCTTTATCCATATCAGTTCATAATTAAGTATAGAAAACTAATTACAACATATGCATGACACAAGAAACAAAGAGAACTTCATGTTGCCATCTCAGAGAATAAAACTCTACTTCCAAACTCCTCATTACATGGCTATGAAAATTTATAATAAATTAAAAATTTTCACTGTATGGAACTATGTTTCATGAAGATGAGATTACACATCATCCTAGTGCAAAAATGTTGTTATTCACTCGTGGAACTTTTAAATGATGATGAAGATTGCTTTGTAGGGTAATGAAACAAATTTGTAACAATTTTTGTAAATTAAGATTGCTTTTGTTCTTTGTTTGATACATTGTATGTATCACTGATACATTTTCTATATTGATGAGTCTCCTGTGCTTTAAATCAATGGTTTATGTATGTACATCATGAGACAATAAACTTCAGATTCTGAGGGTAGATTTGGTACCACTATCATGTCCATCATTCCTATTACTTCCAGGAATGATGTACAGGCAGAACAACAGTCAGTAATGTTCTGTATGAGCTCGTATTACTCTGATTTTCCCTCTGTGGTCATTTTTCAAAATGTAGGTGGGAGGAAGTAATAATTTTCTTTTAATCTGCTCCCTCTCCATGACGCACAGTGTCTTCCCTTAGAGTTTGATGAACATGTCCATAATGCTTTCATTCTTACTAAATGAAGCTATGATGAAATGTACTGTTCTTTGGATTCTCTCTACATCCGCTATTAATCCTATCTTTAATTAATGGTTCCATCTAACTAGAAAGTCTCAAGAATCAGTGGAGTGAGGAATTTGTAAGCTACTTGTTTAAATTTCCTTGTGATTCATCTTTTGAATCTTAGTCTTGCATCTGCTTTTGCTACATCTGATTTTGTGTGTTTGTACCATTTTAGCTCACTCTGAATGTATACTCCTCAATATTTTATGGTTCTTAGTGTTTCCAGTAATTGATCATCAAATGTGTAATTGGTCAATAATGTTCTGTATGTTACATTTATTTATGTTGAGGGTCAATTGGCAGTCCTTACACCAAACAAATGTCCCTGCATATTGCTACAGTTATCTGGCATTGTGACTTCAGTGTACAAAACATCATCATCTGAGAATGCTTTCACAGAGTTTTCGGAATTATCCAACACATCATTTACATGAATGGTAACAACCTTATAATACTCCTTTTTGGATTCACTCAAAGTAATTTTTACATCTTATGATATCACCCCGTGTTACAACATGTTGAGATCTATTTGCCAGAAATACCAAATGTAATTACAAAGTTAGTGTGTTATTTCATAAGCTTTGATTTGGTTCGCTATGCAACTATGCAGAATGTAGGTATTTATCAGATGGTTTATTGAAGTCAAGGAACATGGCACCAACCTGGGAGCTGTTATATTCTGCCTTCTTGGTCTCATGGATGAACAGTGTAATCAGAGCTTCACAAGACCACTGTTGGCAGAACTTATGTTGCCTTCTACAGAGGTAATTCTCATTCTCGGAATGGGTCATGATACACAAGCATAAAATTTGATCTATAGTTGCACATGTCAATAAAACCTATAGTTACATACATGTGTCTGATTGCCCTTATTGAACATGGAAATGACATGTACTGTTTTCCAACCACTTGGAATGCTTTGTTCTTTTGATAACCTACAGAGTGCAACTAGAAGGGTAGCTAGCTCTTTCATGCAGTAGTTGTTTGTTGTAGTAGTTTGTACTATTACAATAAAAAAAAGGAGTTCATATTTTACATTCTTATGGATCTAGTTTGGCAAGTATGGGACTGTTAATCTGTATAGGATAATACAGGAGTGTCATCTGATCGAGTTGCTTTTCCTCTGTAGAGTGATTTAAGTTGAGTTTCTGTTCAAAAATCGCTTATTTCAATGAAAGTTCAGGGCTGTTACTTACTAGGTGATCTGAGATGATGTCCTCATGAGTCAGTTCTGTAACTAACTACTCAGCATTGTTTCCAGAAAACACTTTCAGAGTAATCTCACATGAATCCTTGTCTCTGCCACCCAGTTTAATTGTCTTTCTCTCACAATCTATTGTTAGCAAGTTGAAATTTCTTCCTGATGCAGTAGCATCATTAGAAAATGTACTCTCAGTATTATCCAATTTTCTGTGAAATGTTCTGCCAGTATAGATCATGAGGCAAGTAATTTATAAAAGCATCAATTAGGAGTTCGTTATAGCAATGAATACACCACCATTAGCACCCAGCATAAAATTTGTTGCTCTTCACTTCTGGTTTCACCCAGCTTTTTGTTCCAAGTACTGTGTGGGCATTATTGTTGCTAATAAATGAAACTAATTCTTGGACCCTATAACGAAACCTTTTGCAGTTGAGTGACACTAAATAAACATTTTTCTGTTTCTGACTTGCAAGGATGAATGATCTCATCTGTCATTAATGTGGTTGATGTACACCTTTCTCCAGTTGTGGCATGTAGTTTACCACCAAGCTTAGGGAGAGCTAACTGGAGTATCTCTAAACTATGAAACATCAATATGCGTAACACACGTACTCTGATACTCAGGTAGCCATTTCCTGTATGTATGTATGTATGTATGTATGTATGTATGTATGCATGCATATCTGATATATCGAGAAAAACTTATTTTCTAATGTGTTCCCACAAATCCGGCATTCAGAGTATATATACATAAGGGGAAAAGAGTCAGTAGTGTCTGGGATAAAGGAGAGAAAAGGTTACATTCTCATAACCACACAATGTAACAGGGTGTCGTTGATAGTGGTCTACTGACATCTCTCTATAGAATACTCATAAACAAAGAATGTAACAACATAAGGCTGAAAATATTTTGTTGTGTGCAGTGACTGATATATGGAGGAGAAAGCCGGGAACCTGAGTCAGATGAGTACACAGAGTCCCCAATTAATCCAAAGTTGTATCATTCTACAATAAGTTCCATTTTACCTCTTGTATCTGCTCCTAGTTTAATTGATCTGGTGTAGAGCTTCATGTTATGGTATCAGTTAATAGAAGCAGATTGGCAGCAAGAAAAAAAAATGGAAAAATGGTAGATAAAATGATCACCTCCCATGGCATAAATGAGGAGTAAAAGTGGAATGTAATAGCAGAATTTTTAACTTTGTTATAATTAAAAAATGATAAGCAGTTCACTAATGAAGAAACATTAATTATTAGCTAAAATGTGTGTTGAGGCACAAGAGATGAAATATGCTGGAAAATGTATATTAAATAAATACTATCATAAAAACAAAAGCTAGAGAGGTAGTCAAGGAGTTAAGCAGATAGATAGGAGGAAACAAGGAAAATTAGTGTTTTAACATTTCATCAATGACTAAGTCATTAGAAACAAATGTAGTCTTGAATTGAACAAGAATGGGGAAGAAATCAGCTCTGTCCTTTTCAGAGGAACTGGACTAGCATTCATCTTACTTGCTTTAGGGAAACTGCAGGAAACCTAAATTTGGACAGCCCAATGGGGACTTGAATCTCACTCCTTTCAAGTGCAAGCCATATATCTTACTATTACAATGCCCCAAGGAAAGGGTAACAGCAGTAGAGAATGCAGGGGGGGGGGGGGGGCAAGTGTGAATAGGTCTCACGTTCTGAGCATTCTGTACAAACTTAATTGTATATGTAAATAATAATAATAATTTAGTGTGCCTTAATTATTTGGTGCAAGTCTTACCTCAGTTATCCAACACGGGAAAGAGGATCTTCAGTCTAACGTGGAATTCCAACCACTTGTTGTTTCTGGCAACTCCTCAAATTGTTGAGAGGTGAAGTGTAGTTAAAACACAGACTAAGAAATCCATGGTCTCACTGAGATTCAATCCCACAACCTCTCAGTTTCCAGGCATGTGCTTTTGTGCTGGACAACCAGGACTGACATGTATGTATGTAGTTCATGTAAAGGTTTTGATAAGAGTTCATGAGTATCAAAATATATAACATATATGACCCTGTCTTTTGATTGCATTGTCCTAGAAGCTTAAATTATGTACACCGCCAAGGGACCATAGACCTCAGTATTTGATGTAAATTTCAACTTGAACCTAGAACCGTTCCTGAGAAAAAGAGTTCTTCGCAGTTGAACAGACAGACAGATGGACAACAAAATGATTCTAAAAGCATTCCATTTTTACTGATTGAAGTGCATAACCATAAAAAAGTAAAAGAACAAATCTAAATGATTTAAGATAAATTATGTTTAAAATGTAGCTAGAGCTGTAATTCATATAAGGCTGTATACTGACTGCAAAATGAAATTTTTTGCTAGTATAACTGGTTAAGACAATGATAGAAGTGAAGGCTAAATACCATAGGTCTTAGTGGAAACACTAGTATATCTCATCAATAATCACTTTTTTTTAAAAAAGTTCTACGACTTCTAAGTTCCAAGATTTTATGTGATCAACAATAATGTGGCAAATTCATCACAATTTTTTGGAAATATTTATGTCTATGCCCTTACCTGTCACCAAGCATCACTGACAATACTATATTTAACTGGTGCTTGCATTTTAGATTGTCAGATGGAACCTCGAAAAGCTTGCCCATGCTTTGTCTCCTCTCTTAAACGATGATGAGAGGAGCCAGATATTGGATGTTATGAATAGCCTTTCATCTTATTCCACTCAGAAAAGGAGGTGAGGTTTTATTCATTCAATATTGTAACATTTTTCTTTCCAAAATGGGCTCCTTTGTGTAATATGTGAGTTTTAACTCAAAATTATATGGGCGCTTCTGATTTCAGACAAGCATTTGTGAGAAAGTTGGGTTTACAACAGCCTGAAGACTCAGATGATGAGCTAATCACACTCTTGCTTCAGATAATGGCAGAAACAAGAGCTGATTTTACAATGACATTTAGGCAGTTTGGTGAAATTGATCTGACTGATATTACAGACAAATCTAAACTAGACACCCTCTGGTCTTTAGAAAAATTGTCTGGGCACAGATTATTTGAAGACTTTATTGAACTCTATAGGAATAGAGTGAAGAAAGAAAAGGGTAAGTCTTTAAGCTTCCAGTTAGCTATGTCTGTTTGTTTTGTATACTGTAACAATATAACTGATCTTGAGTTTGTAATAATTTATGAGCTGTTGTATAAAGTGTATTGGTTTATCACACTAAACCCATGCAACCAAATTTAATGTTGTCATTATAAATATTTGAATAATGTTAGATAAGGAGTTACTTTTAAACATTTGATCCTTTCGTGAATATAATTTAAGTGTAATTTACTTTATTGGACATGCTAGTATTGACTCGTGTAAGGTGAAACATTGTAAAAAGTGCATATTTCTTCTGACATTCACAGAAATATTTGTAGAGTTAATTCTACCCATGGTAAAAATTAGCATATCACCCTAATATTGTCTATTTAATTTTATCTACGTGTTGAAGTGCAGAGAGAGAAAATAACTGGTCGTTTCTGATCATCACGAGGCCAAATTCATACATTGCCAAAAGATGCATTTAAGATTGAAAACCAGAAACTTTTCTGGCCTTTAGAAATGTTAGTTCCTTCCTCAGTAAGGTAAGAGAAATAGATTTGTGAAGCTTATAAAGGAGGGACCCAGCAGTAGTGCAGATGAGGAGAAATCTTTGTTTCCCTTGTCCTCGTAACAGGATGGTGCCTGTCATCCTAGGATCTGAGAGACCTGCCACCAGCTTTTCACCATTCCTGATCTCTCCCTCCAATCCTTCTTTGCCCCCTCTTGATGAATGAACTAATTGGTCTGACAGTTTTCACTTTTAAGGTTATGTATTAATAGCTATTGAATTTTGCATCCTGAGGGTAAATACTGACCAGCCATTCTCTCTCCTTGTAATTAAATAATTTTCTTAAGTGTGTTTTCCTATGGATACTGTCTAAATGTTGGGGTTGTATAAAACTGATCAGTCATGAGTTACAAATATAGATATTAGTGTAGAGTGTTACTGTATATTTGTGAAACTGTCAAGTGTTTTTTTCCAGAGGTTCTGCATTGTCGTTACATTGAGCCAAATGCCATGGGGATGAAAAGGGCACTCATTAAGGTAACATGGGACTGTAGATTATGCTAAGAAGATTGAAACACTGCAGCACAGGAGCTCTCTTTGTGGGTAAAATCTGTGGGAGGTTTGCAGGCCAGGAGTTATAGGATCTTAGGTGTCATGAAAACAAATGTTAAACTTAAACAGATAACACAAAACTTTGAACAGATGTTTAAGGATTGTAACAGATATCTGATAGTGATGGGACTAAAAAGGCCCAGCTAAAGACATAAAATATAGTGTTAGAGAGACTGGGATAAAATATTAGAATAATTCGAAAAGAAATGTGCCAGTGTAAAATGATCATAATGTCACTTTTCATGATCTGCTATCCAATGTACAGGTGGTACAAAAGAACAGTCAGTAAAATGATTAATTAAAACACAAAACACTTTATTTGAAATAAAATACATTTGTCTTTCTCATTCTCCATGACTGTGGCTGAATGTTTACATGTGGAATTATGTATGCAATTCAATGCCTCGAGATCTAAACACTAGCTGTGTGAAATTGCAATTCTGTAGAAGAATGAACTCTTGACTGTTGACATCAGTTACTGTAAACACATGACCATTGATGCCATGTAACACAATGTAAATAACAAAGACTGATAAAGAGCACAACTGTCCACTGAAGGGCAGAAGTAGGTCTTTCTCATGATGGTGGCCCTTGTCACATGTGGCCACTTATCAAGGTGTGACAGTGGCAACTCACAACTCTCAAGGCATGTAGCTATTTCCTTTTTCCAATTGGCACTCTTTGATGCTGTGAGGACAGGCAGTGTTCTTGCAGTGGGCATCGGCTGGAACATCAGTGTTGATGGTCAATGACACCGCATTATTGCCTACAGATGTGTTAGTTCATATAAGAGTGCTGAGGCCACAGACTTGCTGCTGGAGGATGTGGGTGTGCTCCCATAGATGTTGGAGTGAGCATGTGTAAGTGTCAATTATCCACTACACTCAGTAGTGCTCAAAATGGAGAAGTAGAGTCTTCATAAGAACAGTAAAGAGATATAGTGTGTTTTCTTACAGTGGAAGGAGAATGGGGAATGTAAAACTCATCGATGAATGTCACAAATGTATGGAGAGCACCAAATGTCCATTGCATTTCCAATGCTCCGTCCAGCCTCTGGGACAGAGACGGCCACTGGCATTCTTCAGTCTTCCATAATAAGGACATCCATCTGCTTTACAATGATATCAGTAATGTGGTGTGGCATTCATTGATTCTACATTGGCCAATGTCCTTGAATTGCTTCTATCATGCCTTGACCCTCAAAATGGACATGACTCTTTGTATACTTGTCCCATTCTTTCATTAATTCTCCACTCCTTCTGCTGCCAGAAATGAGCTATACTCCTTTGCTCTTCTTCTGTTTTCAGCATGACTGAATGCTGATCATCTTGTTATCCAAATGAGTAGGGAATTTTTTTTTTGAGGGGTGATTGGGGGGGGGGGGGGGAATAGAAATCTTCCAGCTTCTTCTTCTCTGGGTTTCTGACAGTGTTGAAAGAATCTCTGATTTATCACACAAGAATAAGTGGAAAAGTGGAATCTGTGCATGCTGTCAGAATATTATTATTATTATTATTATTAAGCATTACAATCCATGAAGGCTTTTTGCTGCAGAATGGACAATGTTGAACCACTTTGCTCTGTCTTTACAAGTAATTTGCCACTGTCTGTCATGTCCTAGTTTTCTGAGATCGTCTTGAATATTGTCCAAGTATCTCATGCGTGGGCGTCCAAGAGGTCGTCTTCCGGTGGGAATCTCTTCAGTCACTTTCTTGATGGTCCTGTTTGGTGGTGCTCTGATGACATGCCCTATCCATTTCAGTCTTTTGGCTTTAATTTTGGCCACTATATCGGAGTCTTTATATAATTTGTAAATTTCATTGTTATTTAGCAATCTCCATTCATCACTGATCCTATCTCTTATGGGTCCAAATATTTTTCTCAAAATTTTTCGTTCAAATACTCTTAATCTGTTTTCCTCTTTTTTTGTGAGAGTCCAGGTTTCAGATCCATAGGTGAGTACTGGTATAATCAATGATTTGTATACTTGTAGTTTGGTGTTCCTAGAAATTAACTTGCTTTTGAAAACTGTCAAGAGACTATAGTAGCATTTGTTAGCCTTCTGAATTCGTGATTCTATTTCAATTTTTATGGAGTTGTCAGAGGTTACTATTGTACCAAGGTAATTAAATTCATTTGTCTTTGTGAAAGCTGTGTTATTAATTTGCAGTACATTATTATTTGATGGATAGTGGGATAAGATAAAGTACATTGTTTTGTCTGTATTCAGCTGGAGGCCTGTGCCATTTGTGGCTTTAATTAATTGTGCAGTAAGAAGCTTCAAATCATTCTCACTGTCAGATAATAATGCAATGTCATCAGCGTATGCTACAATGTTAATTTTGCTTTCCAGTTGTGCTCCAATTTGTAGTAGCTTTACTTTTTGGATTATTCTATTGATTACTATGTTAAAAAGAACTGGTGAGAGTGAATCCCCTTGTTTGACTCCAGTTTTAACCTCAAAGTCTTCAGAAAGTTTGCTAGCTACTTTTATTTTGTATTTTGAGTTTAAAGTGCAAGATTTTATTAAATTTATCAATTTGTTAGGGATGCCAATCTGCCTCATGCACTTCCATAAATATTCCCTGTTGATACTGTCAAAAGCTTTTTTAAAATCAATGAAAAGCATATGTACATTTTGATTGAATTCATATTTCTTTTCACCCAACATCCTTAGGACATATATATTGTCAATAGTCGATCTGTTAGGTCTAAATCCACATTGGGCATCATCTAGGGAGTCTTCAACGTAAGGGCTTATCCTTGCTAACAGTATATTTGTCAGAATTTTATATGTTGTGTTTAGTAACGCAATTCCTCTGTAGTTTGAACAATTTGTTGGGTCCCCCTTCTTGTATATAGGGCACACAACTACTTCTTTCCAATCATGTGGGACCTGTTCCTGCTTCCAGATGTTGGTGATGATTTTGTGTAAGCAGTTTACAAAAGGAAATTTACTGAGCTTCCATATATCTGTGTCTATACCATCACTTCCAGGAGCTTTATGTCTCTTCAGCTTCTTGATGCTTTCTTTAATTTCTGCTAAGCTGGGCTCTTCGTCCGATGGGTCAGCAGTAAGATATTCATTGTCATCTTCCTGAGAGACGCTTATAGTTGGAGCATTTAGTAACTCATTAAAATATTCCTTCCATCTGTTAGCAATGTCACTTCTTTCTGTTAGCAAGGAGCCATCTGGGTCTGTTATGAACTGTCCATAATTTTTTATATTCCCACTTTTAAACATATTTATGCTCTTGAAAAATCCTCTGGAGTCTGTGGTACGGTCATTCTCAGCTCTTTTTAATTTGTAATTCATAAAATCCCTTTTCTTTTTCCTAATGAGTTTCCTGGCAAGTTTCTGTTTCTCTTCAAAAATAAGTTTGTTTTGTGTTATTGGTTTTTGTAGGAATTTTTCCCTTGCTAATTTTCTATCTTCGATAGCGTTCGAGCACTCGGCATCAAACCAGGGGTTCTTAGTTGTAGTAAAATGTCCCAAAACTGAGGTAGTTGCTCGTGTGATATTTTCTTTCAGAGCGTTCCAGGCTTGATTAGTATCATCATTGTTAATTTTACTTTCCACTTCAGGTTTGTGTGTTTCTAATTCTCTAATGTACTGGTTGAGAATGTTTGGGTTTTTCAGTTTCATTGTATTAAACCTAGGAACACCATTTAATTTAGACCATTTATGTCTTGAGAGTGAGATCTTGAACTTGGCTTTTACAAGAAAGTGATCCGAATCACAGTCTGCTCCCCTTTGACTTCTGATATCATGTATGCATTTATGATGTTGTTTTTCGATTAATATATGATCAATTTGACTTTTTGTGATGCCATCTCTTGAAGCCCATGTTTGTTTATGTATATCTTTATGTGCAAAATATGTACTTTTGATCAACATGTTTTTGGAAGTGGCAAAGCTAATAAGTTTTGTTCCGTTTTCATTACTCTGCTGATGTAGACTATGAGGTCCAATTGTAGGTTTATAATGATTTTCATATCCTAACTTGGCATTGAAATCTCCTAGAATTATTTTAATTGAATTTTTCGAGAATGTATCATATACCTGTTCCAATTTGTTGTAAAATTCTTCTTTAATATTGTCCTCTTTATCCTCTGTTGGAGCATGGCAATTTATAACATTTAAAGTCTTATATTTGCATTGAATCGTAATGTGAGATATCCTTTCATTCACTGCCTCAAATTTCCTAATAAAAGGTAACAATTTGTTGTTTATTATAAATCCTGTCCCTAGTGCATGTATTTGTGTATCATTTCCCCCATACATTATTGTATACTTATTTTTGTTTATACTTCCATTACCCGTCCGCTGTCAGAATATTAGCAAGCTAAAAAGTGAAGTATTTGAATATTTGTCAGTGGTAAATGTTAGACTATAAATTCAAAGGCTCAGGGTTCAGTCCTCAAACGGTCTTAGCTTTTTCTCCTTTTTTTCTTACTTAAAGTCCCTTGCACCTCTTATTTAATTCTTTCTTAAGGAACTTACATTGCTACATTCCTTTCTTTCCACAAATACAATTGCATTATCTTCTTTTGTCAATCAGGTGAAGTATTTCTTTTGTTATCCAAAATTAGTTCGTATCTATATTTGCCAATCCAGCCTCTGTCATTGCTCTTCACAGTGTAAGGGCAACAACATTATTATTTTATAAGGAATTCAACTGTTAAACAAAGAAGTGGGTGGAAAAGAGTACATTGAGGACCTCTAAGGGGACCAAATGTCTGCTAATGTGACTGAAGAAGAAATAGGCATTGATGTGGATGTTGTAGGGCATCCAGCATCAGAGTCACAGTTTGAAAAAGCTTTGGAAGAGTTATTGTCAAACAAGGAGAAGACATAGATGAAATTTCTTCATAATTCTTAAAATCAGTAGTGGAAGTGGAAACCAAAGATTATTCAAGTTAGTATGTAGAATGTAGGAGAATGGAGGTACACCATGAAAGTTTCGGAAGTGTTGTTTATACAGTCACAAAGATATTAAAGGCAAATTAATGTGGGAAATATTGCACAGTCAGCTTAACAACTGCTGGCAAGAATAACATACAACAGAGTGGAAACAGGGCTTGAAGGTATGTTTAATAACAGTAAATTTGGCTTTAGGAAAGATACAAGCATCAGGGAGAGACAAAGATTGTCCATTTCTATGAACTTGAAATTAATCCACTGCGCTGTTGCTGACTGTCCTCTTGGGTGTATGAAGGAACAATAATTGACATTTACGACAAACTGTAAGGTTCTATAACATCATGTGTATGCGTATTTATCCACAAATGTTGTGTACTTGTATTGGTTTTCGTTATACAAAATATAAATAAACAGGGAAGCAGTTTCTTATGTTGCCCTTGATATAACAGCGGCAAAAGTTCAGAAAAATCAAGAGAGATTTGTAGGATTTCTTGACCTAGGAAAAGTGTTTGACAGTGTAAAATGGTGCGAATGTTTGAAATTCTCAGAAAAAATAGGTATAAGCTACAGGGAAAGACATAGGATACAATATTTACAAGAACCAAGTGAGATCAATAAGAATGAAAGAACAACAGAGAAGTCCCTGATTTAAAGAAGTTGTAAGACAAAGATTCAGTTTCTCTCCTCCACTCTTCAATCTGGACAGTGAAGAAGAATGATACAAATTAAAGACAGGCTTAGGAGTGAATCGAATTCAAGGCAGAAGGATATCAACAATATTCACTGTGAGTGGACTGTTAATGAGCACAGATTTTGGACTGACAATAAAGCAAAGAAAGAAGAAAATAAATAGGAGTAGTAGAAATGAGAATAGTGATAAGCTTGGTATCACAATTGGGAACCATGAAATCCACAACGTGAAGGATCTCTGATACCTTGGAAGCAAAATAACACACAACAGATGAAGCAAGGAGGACACTTAGAAACAGACTAATATAGAACAACAGGGCAGTCCTTCCTAAAAGAAGCCTTGTATCGAGCATTGGCCTTATTTTGTAGAAGGAATTCCTGAGAATGTCTTTTTGCAGCGCAGAACTGTATGGCAGTGAATCATGGGTTGTGATTACACTGGGAAAGAGAATTGGAGCATTTCAGATGTGGTTTTTAAAAAAGACACTGATAAACTACTTACTCTAGTATCCATTGTCCGGTATCTGTAGTCTCATAGAATGTTAAAATCTCATCATCATTCCTCTGTTCTTCCATATCCCAATTCTTTACACATTGATTTTTCCTGATGATATCTTAAATTTCAGTCTACTCTCCATCATTATTAAACTGTGATCTGAGCCTATATTTGCCCTCGGATATGCCTTGCAATCCATTGTCTGTTTACAGAATCTGTCTCACCACGATGTAATCCAGCTTGTATCATCTTGTGTTTCCAGTTCCTTTCCAAGTGTGCCGCCTCCTCTTGTGATTCTTGAACAATATATCTGCTGTTACCAGCTGAAATTTATTGCATAGCTCAAGCAGACTTTCTCTTCTGTCGTTCCTGCTACCAAGCTATAGCAATGAAAATAAACAATTTTTGATAATATGATGTAATTGGATAGATTAAAAATGTACTCACAGAGCAGTGGCAGGAAAACACACATGTAAAAAAAAAAGGTTTTACTTATGCAGGCATTTGGAGCCAGAGGCTCCTTCTTCTGGCAGAAGTGTTGAAGGGAAAGGAAGAGGGGCGAAGGAAAAGGACTGGAGTGTTTAAGGGGTAGAGTTCAGAAAAGTCACCCAGAACCCTGGGTCAGGAGAGACTTACTGGACAGGTTGAAAAGGAAAGACTGATTGTTGGGGACTATACTGCACAAGATTTGAAACCCCGAGAGTTTAAGGGTGAAAGACACGGTAATATGCAAGACAGAGATTACTGCTGAAACATCATTCACAAGTTAATAAGTGTGAAAACCTAAGTGCATTGCATGTAATAGAGATGAGAGGGGGACGGTGAACAATAGACAGGTTAGAAAATGAAAGTTGTGGAAAACTAAAATGGAGTGAAGAAAGGAGTAGTTACTGTGAAGAAATGCTGAGACAGAAGAAATTGAAGTAAGTTATGGCCAGGTTGGAGGCAAGAACCAAGGACATGTTGTTGTGCTAGTTACCACTTGTGGAGTTGTGAGAAACTGGTGTATGGAGGAAGAAGCCAGATGGCATGTATAGCAAAACAGGCACTGAGGTCACAACTGTCATGTTGTGGAGCGTGGTTTGCTACAAGATATTGTGTGTCACCGGTATACACCCTTGCCTGTGCCCATTCACCAAGTTATCATCAGTTAGGATGACTGGGCATATACTGGGAACACACAATATCCTGTTGCTGAGCACACTCTACAACATGACAGTCGTCACCTTGGTGCCTGTTTCACCATACGCGCCATCCGGATTCTTTCCCCAGACATCAGTTTCTCAGAAATCAGCAGGTGAAAAGTAGAATTACAACATGTCCTTGGGTCTTGCCACCAACCTGGCATTAATTTACGTTAATTTCTTCCGTATCAGCGTTTCTTCACGGTAACTAATCCTTTCTTCATTCTATTTTAGTTTTCTGCATTTTTCATTTTTTGACCTGTGTATTTTTCGCTGTCCCCCTCACATCTCTATTACATACAATGCACTTCGCTTTTCACTGTTATTAACCCGTGCATAGTTTTTTAGCAGTAATCTCTGTCTTGCATATTACCATATCTTACATTTTAAGCTCTCAGGTTTTCAAGTCTCATCTGGTGCAGTCCCCAAAAGTCAGCCTTTCCTTCTCATTCCATCCAGTAAGTCTCCCCTGACCTGGGGTCTTTGTTATGTTTCCAAACTCTACCCATTTTCTTAAACCGCTTCAGTCCTTATCCTTAACCCGTCTCCCTCCCCTTCAACACTTCTTCCAGAAGAAGGAGCCTTTGGCTCCGAAAGCTTGCATACATAAAATCTCTTTTTATATATGTGTTCTCTTGCTGCCACTTGGTGGATAGCTTTCTTATTTATCCAATTACATTATATTGCTACCAAGTTAAATTGGCATATATGCACAGTTAGCTTGATTCCGTAATTTACTTGCATGTGCTATATGTATAATACAACTTGGCTTTTTGCATTGGATGCTGGAAACATGCATGTGCGATTGGCACCTAGTTATGGGCTGCTGCAGAGAGAGGAGAGATACAATGGGAACAAGCCCCACCCCTTTCTCACAGTGCAGGCTGCACATTGCATTCACAGTGCCTACTATGTTGCTACAATATGTTGTATTGTTTAGCAGGTAAGGTGGGCAGCTAGCGGAAACATGCCATATTGGCCCAAAATCATCTGGCTTCCTCTGACTCCTTTTCTTCCAGAAAAAGTCCATGTTATATTGTGCTTATATTATTTTTCAAAAACACTTCATGAGAACATTAAGGATAAAACAGTATATAAAGAGAGCTTAAAGTGTCGAGTAGGAAGAATTTACCGTGAGTCCAATGCCAGCTCTAAATTTAACATATTTGCAGCCATTTTAGAAAATAGTCCTCTCCCTCCAGATAATTCAGTGCAATTAGGAAACCTCAAATAAATCTTGAATTACTACTGATATCATACTATCTTCAGAATGAAACTGAAATGTCTACAAAATAGTCTGTGCAGATGGTGATCAAGGAAATTTACATATTACAAATAGTATTGCAGCAAATTAAGAAAAATTGTAAAAATAATCATGTTCCCTGAAATTAAAAGCACAGACAATACAATAAATATGTTGTTGTTGTTGTGGTCTTCGTCCTGAGACTGGTTTGATGCAGCTCTCCATGCTACTCTATCCTGTGCAAGCTTCTTCATCTCCCAGTACTTACTGCAACCTACATCCTTCTGAATATGCTTAGTGTATTCATCTCTTGATCTCCCTCTACAATTTTTACCCTCCACGCTGCCCTCCAATGCTAAATTTGTGATCCCTTGATGCCTCAAAACACGTCCTACCAACCGATCCCTTCTTCTAGTCAAGTTGTGCCACAAACTTCTCTTCTCCCCAATCCTATTCAATACCTCCTCATTAGTTACGTGATCTACCCATCTAATCTTCAGCATTCTTCTGTAGCACCTCATTTCGAAAGGTTCTATTCTCTTCTTGTCCAAACTATTTATCGTCCATGTTTCACTTCCATACGTGTCTACACTTCATACAAATACTTTCAGAAATGACTTCCTGACACTTAAATCTATACTCAATGTTAAAAAATTCCTCTTTTTCAGAAACACTTTCTTTGCCACTGCCAGTCTACATTTTATATCCTCTCTACTTCAACCATCATCAGTTATTTTGCTCCCCAAATAGCAAAACTCCTTTACTACTTTAAGTGTCTCATTTCCTAATCTAATTCCCTCAGCATCACCCGACTTAATTCGACTACATTCTATGATCCTCATTTTGCTTTTGTTGATGTTCATCTTATATCCTCCTTTCAAGTCACTGTCCATTCCGTTCAACTGCTCTTCCAAGTCCTTTGCTGTCTCTGACAGAATTACGATGTTATCGGCGAACCTCAAAGTTTTTATTTCTTCTCCATGGATTTTAATGCCTACTCTGAATTTTTCTTTTGTTTCCTTTACTGCTTGCTCAATATACAGATTGAATAACATCGGGGAGAGGCTACAACCCTGTCTCACTTCCTTCCTAACCACTGCTTCCCTTTCATGCCCCTCAACTCTTATAACTGCCATCTGGTTTCTGTGCAAATTGTAAATAGCCTTTCGCTCCCTGTATTTTACCCCTGCCACCTTCAGAATTTGAAAGAGAGTATTCCAGTCATCATTGTCAAAAGCTTTCTCTTAGTCTACAAATGCTAGAAATGTAGGTTTGGCTTCTAAGATAAGGTGTAAGGTCAGTATTGCCTCACGTGTTCCAACATTTCTACGGAATCCAAACTGAGCTCCCCTGAGGCCGGCTTCTACCAGTTTTTCCATTGGTCTGTAAAGAATTCGCGTTAGTTTTTTTGCAGCTGTGACTTATTAAACTGATAGTTCGGTAATTTTCACATCTGTCAACACCTGCTTTCTTTGGGATTGGAATTATTATATTCTTCTTGAAGTCTGTGGGTATTTCGCCTGTCTCGTACATCTTGCTCACCAGATGGTAGAGTTTTGTCATGACTGGCTCTCCCAAGGCTGTCAATAGTTCTAATGGAATGTTGTCTACTCCCGGGGCCTTGTTTCGACTCAGGTCTTTCAGTGCTCTGTCAAACTCGTCATGCAGTATCATATCTCCCATTTCATCTTCATCTACTTACTCTTCCGTTTCCATAATATTTTCCTCAAGTACATCGCCCTTGTTTAGACCCTCTATATCCTCCTTCCACCTTTCTGCTTTCCCTTCTTTGCTTAGAACTGGGTTTCCATCTGAGCTCTTGATATTCATACGAGTGGTTCTCTTTTCTCCAAAGGTCTCTTTAATTTTCCTGTAGGCAGTATCCATCTTACCCCTAGTGATATGTGCCTCTACATCCTTACATTTGTCCTCTAGCCATCCCTGCTTAGCAGTTTTGCACTTCCTGTCGATTTCATTTTTGAGATGTTTGTATTCCTTTTTGCCTGCTTCATTTACAGCTTTTTTGTATTTTCTCCTGTCATCAATTAAATTCAATATTTCTTCTGTTACCCAAGGATTTCTACCAGCCCTCGTCTTTTTACCTACTTGATCGTCTGCTGCCTTCACTACTTCATCCCTCAGAGCTACCCATTCTTCTTCTACTGTATTTCTTTCCCCCATTCCTGTTAATTGTTCCCTTATGCTCTCCCTGAAACTCTTGTACAACCTCTGGTTTAGTCAGTTTATCAATGTCCCATCTCCTTAAATTTCCACCTTTTTGCAGTATCTTCAGTTTTAATCTACAGTTCATAACCAATAGATTATGGTGAGAGTCCACATCTGCCCCTCTTCCTAAATCTCTGTCTTACCATTATATAATCTATCTGATACCTTTTAGTATGTCTATGGTTCTTCCATGTATACAACCTTCTTTCATGATTTTTGAACCAAGTGTTAGCTACGATTAATTTATGCTCTGTGCAAAATTCTACCAGGCGGCTTCCTCTTTTCATTTCTTATCCCCAATCCATATTCACCTACTATGTTTCCTTCTCTCCCTTTTCCTACTCTCGAATTTCAGTCACTCATGACTGTTAAATTTTCATCTCCCTTCACTATGTGAATAATTTCTTTTATCTCATCATACATTTCATCAATGTCTTCATCATCCGCAGATCTAGTTGGCATATAAACTTGTACTACTGTAGTAGGCATGGGCTTCGTGTCTATCTTGGCCACAATAATCTGTTCACTATGCTGTTTGTAGTAGCTTACCCGCACTCCTATTTTTTAATTAATTGTTAAAGCTACTCCTGCATTACCCCTATTTGATTTTGTATTTATAACCCTGTATTCACCTGACCAAAAGTCTTGTTCCTCCTGCCACCGAATTTCACTAATTCCCACTATATCTGACTTCAACCTATCCATTTCCCTTTTTAAGTTTTCTAACCTACCTGCCCGATTAATGGATCTGACATTCCACACTCCGATCCGTAGAAAGCCAGTTTTCTTTCTCCTGATAACGACGTCCTCCTGAGTAGTCCCCGGCCAGAGATCCGAATGGGGGACTATTTTACCTCCGGAATATTTTACCCAAGAGGACACTATCATCATTTAACCATACAGTAAAGCTGCATGCCCTCAGGAAAAATTATGGCTGTAGTTTCGCCTTGCTTTCAGCCGTTCGTAGTAAACAGCACAGCAAGGCCGTTTTGGTTAGTGTTACAATGCCAGATCATTCTATCATCCAGACTGTTGCCCCTGCAACTACTGAAAAGGCTGCTGCCCCTCTTGAGGAACCACACGTTTGTCTGGCCTCTCAACAGATACACCTCCGTTGTGGTTGCACCTATGGTACGGCTATCTGTATCGTTGAGGCACGCAAGCCTCCCCACTAACGGCAAGGTCCATGGTTCATTTGGGGGGGGGGGGGGGGGGGGTCCATTGAGATAGGCACACTTATATCACTCTGAGATGCAAACATACATAAAATCTGAAGCAGCTTATGACATGCTGCAGCTGAACTAATATTGGCTGAGGTGGCCACAGATCAAGGACGTATTTTATATATTGATGCCCAGTGGAGATACTAGAGAAATATGATAAGACATTTTTCATTTGTGGCAGATGTTTTTAATACTTACCATTTGAAAAGGAAGTAAATTTTGTATTTAGTGTTGCATCAAATATGAAAGCATTAGACAGGTACTATTTAAAAGTAGGTGGAAAACATGATGCAAGTGGTTCAAAAGAGAAGGCAAAACAGTAAACCAGAGAAACAATACAAAGGAAATTGATTGAAGTTGAAATTTCTTACACATTCCCGTCTGTAATAAATAAAATTATGAAGCCATTTTAAAGTATAATTTCACATTGGGTTGATGATATTTTCAATTGGACACAAAAAAGTAACTCAGTTTTTTGCTGCGAAGTTTAAAAATTGGCATGCCTATTAAAAAGATGGCTCTACAGATATCAGTAACTAGTGGTCAGCCCCTCTCTTTACATAATTTTGAGAATATTTGAGACAGTGCCTGTTTGTCACTTATCTGCGCAATAGTGGGATACTAAGCCAATTACAATTTGGATTTTAAATGATCACTAAACTGAGACAATAGTTTATACATTTGATGAATACAATAAAATTTTTAAATGATAGAATATCACCAGTTAGAATCTGCTATGACTTATTAAATTCATCATTTGTTTCAGTGAAAACATTCTATTGAAGGAATTATATTTTTATGGAATGCATGGCTCAGCACATACTTGGTTTATTTTCTTTTTAAGGAACAAGTTTCAGAAAATTGCAGTTGGCTTTCTAAACAATTGGTTCACAATTGTTATATCCTCTTCATGTGAAAAAATGACAATGGATATTTTGTAGTGTAATACCATGAATTACAGTGGGTTTTTCACAGTGTACTATCATGGGCTTCTTGATTTATGTTGATCAACCATTTCATTTAAATCAGGAATTTCTTATTAAGGATGATGCATTTTTTATTTTGGGCCAAGTAAAAAATGCACCAGCAAAGAAAATATTAATGATTTTCTTTCATCAAAAGTTGTCACCCTGTATGGCACAAATATGCAAAAGGAAGTAGTCAGAATTAGGTTTTGGGTTAAGATTTGTAGGCATTGGTTTAACCTCTAGGAACAGCAGGCTCACAACATTTATTAACTGATGAAATTTGCCATTTACACCTCTGAGTTCAAAAATTCAACAGTAGAAGGAAAACTAATCTATACTTTCCTCTGATGAATCTATTTTTGGCACAGAACAGAGTATAAGACATAGCTACTAAATTCTTTGATTACTAATCCATAGAAACAAAATGTCTGACAGATGGCAGAAATGTTTTCAAACATAGATTTACGTTATTTTTCCTTAATGATACCTGTACTGTAGAGGAACCCCTCAATAGGAAGAAGTAATCGATTACAGACATGAAAATGACCCACATATTGCAATGTAAATACATGTTTTAAAGAGTTATATACTAGGTACGTTGAGATGACACATTCCATCTCATTACATTTATGCTGAATATGATGTATGGAATATGTAATCTGCCAGACAACAAATAATGTGTTCTTATTGTTTGACCCATCAAAATATTTACTGTTCTGCTTTGTTTCCAATAACTGACCACTGAATACCATTTATAATCATTCACAGGCTTAACTGAGGAAGTACGGAAGGAACGGATACTGAAATTCAGTCCACGCTACATTCTTCGTAACTGGATGGCACAGGTTGCTATTGAGCGAGCAGAAGACGATGACTTTACTGAAGTCCAGATGCTGCATGAGATACTGAAAAACCCTTTCACAGTTCAAGAAGAGGCAGAAAAGCGTAAATTTGCAGACCCTCCTCCGGAGTGGTCACTGTTCCTCCGAGTTAGCTGTTCCAGCTGAAACATTCAGTGCAATGTAAAAATATGTTATTTCACCATAATATTGTTTCTATTTAGTGTCTGTCTTACTTTTTTTCTGAATTGTATTGTGCGTTTCTTAATGTTGATTATTAGCCACTTTGAGAGATTCTGGCACTTCTGTTACTATTTGAAATAAAATGGGTTGAAACTAAATTTTGTTTTGACATTGAATATATATTCAAGAATTTAAACAGTTTACACCAATTACCTAACGCGAATTCTTTACAGACGAATGGAAAAACTAGTAGAAGCCGACCTCGGGGAAGATCAGTTTGGATTCCGTAGAAATATTGGAACACGTGAGGCAATACTGACCCTACGACTTATCTTAGAAGCTAGATTAAGGAAAGGCAAACCTACGTTTCTAGCATTTGTAGACTTAGAGAAAGCTTTTGACAATGCTGACTGGAATACTCTCTTTCAAATTCTAAAGGTGGCAGGGGTAAAATACAGGGAGCGAATGGCTATTTACAATTTGTACAGAAACCAGATGGCAGTTATAAGAGTCGAGGGACACGAAAGGGAAGCAGTGATTGGGAAGGGAGTGAGACAAGGTTGTAGCCTCTCCCCGACGTTATTCAATCTGTATATTGAGCAAGCAGTGAAGGAAACAAAAGAAAAATTCGGAGTAGGTATTAAAATCCACGGAGAAGAAATAAGAACTTTGAGGTTTGCCGATGACATTGTAATTCTGTCAGGGACAGCAAAGGACTTGGAAGAGCAGTTGAACGGAATGGATAGTGTCCTGAAAGGAGTATATAAGATGAACATCAACAAAAGCAAAACGAGGATCGTGGAATGTAGTCGAATTAAGTCGGGTGATGCTGAGGGAATTAGATTAGGAAATGAGACACTTAAAGTAGTAAAGGAGTTTTGCTATTTGGGGAGCAAAATAACTGATGATGGTCAAAGTAGAGAGGATATAAAATGTAGACTGGCAATGGCAAGGAAAGCGTTTCTGAAGAAGGGAAATTTGTTAACATCGAGTATGGATTTAAGTGTCAGGAAGTCGTTTCTGAAAGTATTTGTATGGAGTGTAGCCATGTATGGAATTGAAACATGGGCGATAAATAGTTTGGACAAGAAGAGAATAGAAGCTTTTGAGATGTGGTGCTACAGAAGAATGCTGAAGATTAGATGGGTGGATCACATTACTAATCAGGAGGTATTGAATAGAATTGGAGAGAAGAGAAATTTGTGGCACAACTTGACCAGAAGAAGGGATCGGTTGGTAGGACATGTTCTGAGACATCGAGGGATGACCAATTTAGTATTGGAGGGCAGCCTGGAGGGTAAAAATCGTAGAGGGAGACCAAGAGATGAATACACTAAGCATATTCATAAGGATGTAGGTTGCAGTTAGTACTGGGAGATGAAGAAGCTTGCACAGGATAGAGTAGCATGGAGAGCTGCATCAAACCAGTCTCAGGACTGAAGACCACAACAACAACAACAACAACAACAACAACAACACCAATTCCATGGTAATGTACAATATGACTGTTTTTTTAATAAATTGTTTTTTATTCTATATGCTCTTTGCTTTGGCCTCTTGTAACATTTGTGTTGACATTCAAAATTCTACTCTGAAAATGTGTTGTCATATTCAGTCATATTAATATATGCTCTTTGAAGAATAGACGTAACATGGCACATCCAACAGCCGTACCTTTTGTGTAGATGGTCAGCCACATTGTGATGTCCTATTAGATTTTATGACTAGCTTTTTCCCCAACTAATTAGATGCTTGTATCTTTATTTATCTTTGTTAAGTTATTGTAAAACTTAAAAGTAGTAAAGGGCTCCATTATGGTGACAATAAATATTATGTGTTGTAAAACTATATACTGTATTTGCCCGAGTATAAGATGACTCCCCCTTTTTTTTTCGGAGGCTTCTTGAGAAAAGTTTTATTTTTAACATATTCTGACTTAACAAAGTTACAAACTGTTTTATTGACATAAAATCTCTGTCTAAAAAGTTAGATTTGTACCTATACTAAATTTATGATAAAAATTGGAGAAATAAAATAAAAATCATAATCATCATCATTGTCATCATCATCCTCCTAATGTCACAGCTGAAAAATTTATATCTTCATTGTCACAAATATTTGACTGCTTTTTCGAATATATTGTGATTCCTGCAGTTGTGGTTACTGTGGGACCTGATAACACACCCATTTTTAAATGAATACGTAGCGGATTTCATATCTATACTGATGTGATAATATTACAATGTCACCTGCTTCCAAAATGCCTTCTGTTCTCTCATTAGCTGCGTAGAACTAGCAGCTGACACACCTTCTTTTGTTTTCGTCACATGTCACAATGAGCAAAGCAAGAGTGTGGCAAGAAACACATAAGTATGCCATTGATCCCTATCTGGACTTATACCATATCCTGCAGAAATGAATACTATTGTTGAGTATTTGTCCAATTTTAAAGTCAGTTCAATTCCGAAAAGGATTCAGGTAAACTGCAGTTTGAACATGGCAGATGCCCGTAAAAAGCCAAAGTGTGTGGTTTACATTCCCATGATTGGTAAAATGACATAATTTGCTGCCCACACATTGCTCTCCTCCCCACAGTCCTCTAGTTCTCAGTCAAGCAGTCATCACTTTTACCTCTCCAACCCTTCTGTACTGCTGTGCTTGAGCAACTGGAAACATAGACTGCTGAAGCAGCAGATCATATGTAACAACAGCAACTAATACATAAATAAAAAATACATAAATTTAGATTCTGTCCGATTCTCACACTTTCACTCGTCCTGTGATCTACTGATGTCTGGTGGTACCATCTCCGTGACAGGTCTTGCTGCTATGATGTATTCTCAGAACAATTAGAGTCAGTTTAATTTGAATGATTTCATTTGTTAAATAGTTCATTCTGGATTAATTTTCCTTCTCATTTCATCTGAGTGTCACCTTCATGTTCTAAAGCTGATTAAAAGATGGTAACATTTTTACTCAATATTCTAATACGTGAAGAGCAGCCGAATTTCTCATTTGCAACCCACTTAGTAAATCATTACATCATCTCATAATCAAGTTAAATATTGATCTGAATTCAGAATCAAGTAATGTTTTTTGAAGGACAACATTTCCACTTTTGAATGTTACATTTACTTAAAAAGTAGCGATAATATTTTTATATGGTATCCACACAATGAGAACTTTTATTACAAACCTGTTCAAGTATAACAACAGTTTCTGAGATTATAGAATTTAGTGCTATTTCCTCCTGTTTTACAAAACCATCTGATTTTAAACAGAGCAATAGATTGTTGCAGTGGCTAGTTCATAGTTTCTCAAGTATCTCGGGTACTGCAGTGTGAGTCGAATGTCATGTGATCGTTCGAGCGTGTCATTACTCAATACTGTATTGAGCACTTCAGTGTACCAGCAGATCTCAAACCTGTTCAAAAGTGAGTTTAGTTTGCCCAACCTTGCCCTTATTAATTCTTCAAAAGAAATCTCACATGTCTTCAATATCCAAAGCTTCATATGTAAAGAAAAGCCAATACTTATATACTTTATTAAACAACATTAAAATGTCAACCCAGCACCAATAGTTAATCTGAAAATATAAGATGACACTGTATTTTTTGAATTGACGGATTTGGGAAAAAACCTTGTTTTATAATTGGGTAAGTACACTATTCTATCCACTATCCTTCCCACCCATTTTCAGTGGTATTCCACCACATAATGAACCTATGCAATATTCTTGTCCATTGCTACTCCACCCCTGCTCCCAACCCCTTGCCTCACTGCTCATATCCCTGCAATAGACCTAGATGCAAAACCTGTCCCATACATCCTACCACCACCATCACCACCACCATCTACTCCAGTCCGGCCAGAGGCATCTCCTATCCCATCAGAGACAGGGCTACCTTTGCAAGCAGTTGTGTGAGCTACAAATTAAGGTGCAAACACTGTACTGCTTTATACTGGGGCATGACAACTAATGAGCTCCAACAGTCTGGGGCCAAGTGATAGCTAGTTCACCCAGTTGCTGGACAAGCAGCCCAACACAATGTACTTCACTTCAGTGACTGCTTCACAGCCTGCACCATCTGTATCCTTCCTACTAACACCAGAACACCAGCTTCTCTCACTTGTGCATGTGGGAACTCTTCCTGCAACGTAATCTATGTCCCCATACTTCCCCCCCCCCCCCTGCCCTCTCACCCCTCCAGCCTCAACATTTGTTAGCCCCCGCCCTTCACCTACTTATTCCCTACCCTGCGCCCTCTCCAGCACTAGTCCCCACCATCCCCCTTCCTGCTCCCACAAGCAGTGCTAAGCCTTCACCCATCCCTACCCTGCTACCCTCCCCCTTTCCACCCCAGCTTCCTCCTTCCCCCACAATGCCAAATTGCTTCTCCCATCAGGTTTAACTGAAGTCTGCAGTCTGGCCACAGTGGCCAGAGACAGTAGCAGTGTGTGCAAGTTGTGCTTGTGTGAAAATGTATGTGTGTGTTCTACTTCAGAAGAAGGCCTCTTCGGCCAAAACCTTGATGTGTAACAGTCTTTTTGTTGTGCACATCTGTGACTTAACATCTCCTCTTTTCATAATACTGCTGTAATTCCACCTAGGTCTTTGAAAAGTATGTGAAGATTTAATTCATTGTACTTCTTTCATTCCAACTCATGACAACAGGAGTTTACTTGAACTCATATAACATTCTAAAACAAACATGTACTGTGCTCCTTTCCTGCATAAATGAGGACAGCTGAGTGGAATAATCCAAACATACATTACTTTCTACTGGTGTCTAGTTGATACCATTCTTAGTGTCTAATTTCCTTGAGGCTGCAGTCATCAGCGCAGAGTGCAGTTTAATCCATAGCTGCTTCTTATCTCAGTCTTAGACACATGTACCCTAACAGCATTACCTTAATATTCTGTGTTACCCTGAAAATATAAAGTAGTATAGCAGGTACATTTTCTAGAAAATTGCACTACAGGAAAATTGAATATAAAACGAACTGAAGCAAGGAAGTAGTGAGCTGGAGGAAAACTCTTTGGTGAGTCTCAAATATACCAATTCTGTTTATCAAATCTCAACAGACAGCTGTTCAGTTGTCATTGTGCAGGGAGACATGCACAAAAACCTCTTCAGTAGGTATTGGTATATGTGCATCTTCAGTTGTACTTACTATTCCTGGCCTCATCAGATTTCAATGAGACTGTTGTCACGTATTCGGGACACTATGCCTACAAGTATCCTCACTGCTGTTATGCAAATATAACAGTGCACGGCATTCCTTCATTCACAATTTTTCTTCTAGTTACTTGAAGAGAAACCTGTCTTACCAGATGACAAAACAAAAGAGTTTCTTCTCTCTTTCAAAAACATTGTTTTATTGGAAGGTTTGTCAAAGGTCTGATTGGATACTATATCGGGAGATATGAATAGATGTGATTAAAACAGTGTATTCAAATTTGTGTGGTTTTCAGCAACTGGGCTCATAAAAAAATGTTATTCAGAGGTTTCATCCATACACTGCTGCATTCATTTCTTGTGTCACCTACTCGAATTTGACAAAAAAAACTGCTGCTATGACTCCTAAGACCCACATAGCAACAGCCCTGTGCAGAGCTCTGTAATACGTGATGTTGTTGAGATTTCTTCTACAAATGTCTGTTAATAGTACTGGGACTTTGACCAGTTTCATTCAGAATGAAACTTGAACATTTATGTAATTGTCAAACAAATAATGACCAAGATAACTTTCATATTATAAACAATTCTGTAGCATATTCATAAAAATTGTAAAATTTAACAGCACAAACAATCAAATGAAACTGATATGGAAGTTTGTCAAGACAACTTTAGAAGTGCAAATCTGTAGAATTGCAAGCGATGGATCCAAAGAATCCTTTTGATACAAAAAACTCCGAACAGAAGTAAAAGGGACCAATGAAAATGGTTAGCTCATTGTATGATCTGTGCAATGCCCCTTTTGCAGAAGCTTTGTGTATGTGATAAATTTAACATTAGCCAATCAGGTCATACCCTTGTAGAATATTCAAAGGAACATGAATGTCTCAGCAGCTGTAATAGCCCAGTAAACTTTATATAGTTGGGAACAGTACTGAAACTACAGGGCTATTACAAATGATTGAAGCGATTTCATAAATTCACTGTAGCTCCATTCATTGACATATGGTCACAACACACTATAGATACGTAGAAAAACTCATAGTTTTGTTCGGCTGAAGCTGCACTTCAGGTTTCTGCCACCAGAGCGCTCGAGAGCACAGTGAGACAAAATGGCGACAGGAGCCGAGAAAGCGTATGTTGTACTTGAAATGCACTCACATGAGTCAGTCATAACAGTGCAACGACACTTCAGGAGGAAGGTCAACAAAGATCCACCAACTGCTAACTCCATTCGGCGATGGTATGCGCAGTTTAAAGCTTCTGGATGCCTCTGTAAGGGGAAATCAACGGGTCGGCATGCAGAGAGCGAAGAAACGGTTGAACGCGTGCGGGCAAGTTTCACGCGTAGCCCGCGGAAGTCGACGAATAAAGTAAGCAGGGAGCTAAACGTACCACAGCCGACGGTTTGGAAAATCTTACGGAAAAGGCTAAAGCAGAAGCCTTACCGTTTACAATTGCTACAAGCCCTGACACCCGATGACAATGTCAAACGCTTTGAATTTTCAGCGCGGTTGCAACAGCTCATGGAAGAGGATGCGTTCAGTGCGAAACTTGTTTTCAGTGATGAAGCAACATTTTTTCTTAATGGTGAAGCAAACAGACACAATGTGCGAATCTGGACAGTAGAGTATCCTCACGCATTCGTGCAGCAAATTCGCCATTCACCAAAAGTTAACGTGTTTTGTGCAATCTCACAGTTTAAAGTTTACAGCCCATTTTTCTTCTGCGAAAAAAACATTACAGGACACGTGTATCTGGACATGCTGGAAAATTGGCTCATGCCACAACTGGAGACCGACAGCGCCGACTTCATCTTTCAACAGGATGATGCTCCACCGCACTTCCATCATGATGTTCGGCATTTCTTAAACAGGTGATTGGAAAACCGATGGATCGGTTGTGGTGGAGATCATGATCAGCAATTCATGTCATGGCCTCCACGCTCTCCCGACTTAACTCCATGGGATTTCTTTCTGTGGGGTTATGTGGAAGATTCAGTGTTTAAACCTCCTCTACCAAGAAATGTGCCAGAACTGCGAGCTCACATCAACGATGCTTTCGAACTCGTTGATGGGGACATGCTGCGCCGAGTGTGGGAGGAACTTGATTATCGGCTTGATGTCTGCCGAATCACTAAAGGGGCACATATCGAACATTTGTAAATTGCCTAAAAAACTTTTTGAGTTTTTGTATGTGTGTGCAAAGCATTGTGAAAATATCTCAAATAATAAAGTTATTGTAGAGCTGTGAAATCGCTTCAATCATTTGTAATAACCCTGTATATATGCAATGGAATATATCACCATTTAAAAATTAGCCACAACCACAAAATTTTGGAGGTGAATGTAACACTTTGTGTCAGTGTAATAAAAGAGATTTTTCTCACTGCTTTTTACATAGTTCAAAATACAATGATAGCTTGCAAAACCAATCCATGTCTTAATGTAGAAGCTGTGAATAAATAGTTGGCCTAAGAACTAACCAAAAAGGTCTATACTCATGCCAGCAGCCTCCAATCAGCCACCAAGTAAACAGACCAAATAAATATCCAGAGTGTGTGTCAAAAATCACAGCCAGATATAGAGGAATACAGTGTTTGTGGTAGTTGTAAGCAAAGCACATTCTGAACTGAATGAGCTCCACTGGACAATGAGCTGTATTATCCATGTGACATCCTCAATTACACCCACGTGACTGCCTTCCTATGCCATCTCACAATAGTAGGTGCAGCTTGTGGCAGCAGTGATCTCAGGCTATCGATTTCACTGTCCGAAGATGGAGATATAGCAGCAAAAATTGAGGAAGTTGAGGGAAATATGGAGTACTGAAAATATCACCAAAGAAGACAGTGCAGTGGCAATCCAGAAAGCAAAATGAAGCTCCAACAACATAAAGATCGATGTCTCCAGCACATTTCTACCATCTGACCAATGAAATGCTGCTCCCTCAAACTATCATAGTGATTTCACAAGTGGATCCAACAATACACAGATGTGTGTGTCTTCCAGTCTGTTTGCTATAGTTCATTGTAATTCTCACTTTTAACTGCACTTTAAGTGGATGTGGGATATGTGGTCATTGAGTGTAATGCTGTTGCTGGATTTTTCTACCAACTGGCCATTTATGGGTAGTGCAAGTAGTATTAGTACTTATTCAACTTTGTACAGTTCTTTTGCCTACTGTTACAATAATTACCATATGGTACTCTCTCATTTCCTTCAGTGACTCCTTTCTCTCCATACACCAGGCTTTCATTAAGCATCATATTGTTAAATTAATTTAGTAAAATATGCCACTGTGACACACTGTGTTTGCCTCGTGTACAGAGTATATATTTGATAATAATTTTTTCCTTTTCATTTTTCGAAGTGTTGGAAGTTATTTTACATACTGCACTTTTTTATTAAATGGAGTTCAACATATTTTATTAACAGAATTTTGTTGTGTTTGGAAATCTACAAATCCAAGTTAAAACAATTTTTTTTCCAGTCATTATTGGTGTTTCAGTTACAAGGTTTCAAATCAATCTGTGGAACTGAATTGATTCTAATAAATTACTTTCCACATTTCATTTACTAACGAAGCAACACTATAACAGTGGTTTAATGTCCAGTGTGAAATGAGCAGATGAATGTTCTGCTGTCAGTCAAATCCTTTTTACACTTTGCTATTCATTGAAAAAAAAATTAATTGATATAGTACAATTCTGTTTAATAAACTGTTTTATTTCAAGCTAATTATTAGCACACATAACAAGTTATTGGAACATATTAGTAATTCTACATTATGCAACAGTCATATGCTACCACTTTATTAGTTTCGTGAGTTCTAAGTTTGTATCAAAACCATGGTATATCATTATAAATATACTTCTATTCTTAATTTATGTCTTCAAAAGCCCTCTTCTCCAGCAGGTCTGAGAATGATGTCATGGATCTGAAAAACCAAGAAGAAAAATACGTGAAATACAAACATTTGTCCAGTTGAAATGAAGTGTGTAGTACAAAAAAGTTTCAATCAGCTACAATGCTTATCATATATTTTTCTAATCTGCGTAATAATTGTTACATCAAAATTGTTATTGATAATAAGGAACAACCTAAATATTAAATGAAATAATATATTGGTATTATATAGTGTTATGATAAGCAACATGATTCCAAAGTAAAAGGTTACTTATTTTTTGTGTCTATGAGTATACTGAAATTCCATTGTTTAACATAACTCCCTCCCAAACTCTCTCTCTCTCTCTCTCTCTCTCTCTCTCTCTCTCTCTCTCTCTCTCTCTCTCTTTCTCATCAATCAATCAAGTTCTGTTTTCATATATTTTTAACTGAGTTGGTCTAGAAGACTTCAGTAGCATTCAACAGTTAATTTTGTATCATTTGCGAAGTAATAAGTAAAGAGAACACCTTTCAGCAGCTTTAAATACTCTTTCCAGTAGCAAATGTAAGCTGCTACATCAAAAAGAGCCAGAGCTACCAGTGGTCACTTGCTGCCAAAACTGGAAAAATTCTAGGAAACCACTGTAGGTACAAATTTACAAGATATTGACGTATGAAATTATGTTAATAGAGTTCCAACAATCATATATGAAATTGCTTTGCCATTTATGTTACAGCACATCAATTTCCAACCAATTTTGCGCTTCAGGATTAGTTTCTGGCATGAATTTGCGGCCCACGTCCCATTCAAGACATTGGTCAGCTTACAAAAATCAGTTGGCTTCTTTCAAAAACTTTCCAAATGGAAGCAACGGAAGCAAAATCCTTGCACACAGTTAATTCATCATGTAATTTACCATACTATCCTTTCTATTATGTCTCATCTGGCTGCAATTGTGGGAAGTCCATCTTGTGGATCTTCTTCAAGAGGGGTACAGCACTTTTGAGTTCACCTACTACTGGTTCAGTTGTTGAAACTGAAGAATTAGACTTCTTGTAAACATTCATCAACTTTGCATGAGTTTTTGTTAGCAAGCCTGCAGCTATCAAGGGTGCAGGGTGCAGTTGTAATGTTGACACCAATGACTTCTGTTATTTGGGTCCTGAGGCTATCCTCAGTTCCTGCAGGAGGCTGGTAGGAATGGTGAAGAGTGCTGGCCTTGCTCACAGGGTGCAAGCAGAGCTTATGATTTGCAGTGTCATACCCTGAGTTACTTGACTGGGATCCTTGGGTTTAAGCCAAGTGGGGGATCTCAACCAGAGGTTCCGTCGATTCTGTGATAGTCTCGACTGTAGATATCTGGACTTGCATTATGGGGCAGAAGATTGTAGAGGTCGATACAGATAGCTAATGTTCCTTGTATAAACACTCACCAGTCAAGAGACAGAGAGCAAAATCAGATCATTTATAAGATTTTAATATTAAATTTCCAAAGACTGTAACAAAGTACCTGGATTTACAGCCCTCCAGGAAAGCTGTCATGTTCAAATTATACTTGGAACCAACAGCTGGATGAAATCTAAAGTAGAAAGACTTGACCTATTTAATTACACTTGGAACCAACAGCTGGATGAAATCTAAAGTAGAAAGACTTGAACTATTTAATGAAGCATGGAATGTGTATATAAAAGACACGTTAGAGATTGTAGGAGGGAGAGGGTTCATTACAGTCAACAAAAATATTTTCTAAATCAAGGTCAAGGTTGAGTCCGACTGCAAAGTTATCTGGACATGAGTAATTGTCCTACCAGCCACGAATTCCACTGAACTAGTTGTAGAATCACTCAAAGAATGTCTGCTTTCGGCAGCACAGAGTTAGCCCCCCTCCCCCCAAAATCAAGCAAAATTAGTTAGATTCAATGTTAACCTACCAAATACACACTGGGATATTGTTGCGCGTCATATGGACAGTAGACAGTCTTGTGAAATAGTTCTGAACACTTTCTCTAAAAGCTGCCATGGACAACTAGTGCAACGACCCACATGGTATGGAAATATTTTAGACCTCATAACTACAAACAGGGTGACCTTCTCAAAAGTGTCAGTATAGCGACAAGGATTAGCAATCACGATTCATTGTAGCCATGATGACTACTAAAGTTAACAAACCCATTGAGAAGGCTTGGAGATATTTAATGCTGTAAAGATCAGACAAGCAGTTGTTAGCATCCTACTTAGGCAGTGAATGGACACTTTCTAGTGCCAGTGCGATGGAATAGAGTAATTATAACCATAGTTTAAACTGACTGTAATTCAGTCTCTGGAAAAGTATGTGTCAAGTAAGTGGTTTGAGGGTGGAAAATGCTCACTGTGATTTAGTAACAAAATGCAGAAAAAGCTAAGAGGAAAAAGAGATTTCTGCACTCGCGGTTCAAAAAAGAATGCAGAAATGTCAATAGATAAACTTTAGTAAAAATTCACACATCTGTAAAAAGATTGGTACACAAAGCATGTAACAATTTCCTTTATGAGACGTTAATGAAAGATCATGGTAGCAAAAAGAAATCTGAAGTTTTAAATTTCATGTTTATAAATCATTTGCAGAGGAGAATTGTAGATATACCGTTCTTTGATTACTTCACAAACTCCCATATGGAGGGCATCCTTGTTGTTTAAAAGTAGCTGAAAGAGTTGAAAATGAATATGTCACTGGATCCAGGTGGAATCCCAATTTGGTTTTACTCTTTGCTATTGACCCCATACTTAGCTTGTGTTTATCATAATTCTCTCGTCAAGATGAAAGTCCCAAGTGATTGGAAAAAAAGTGCAGATGGCTCTGTATAATGAAGGGGCAAAAGAATGGACCCACATAATTACAACCTACTATCCTTGTGTCAGTTTGCTGCAGAATTCTTTAGCATATTCTAAGTTTGAATATAACAAAGTTTTCTTTAGAGAGGAAAGCTTCTATCCACAAATCAACAAGTATTAAGAAAGCACTGTTCATCTGAAACTTAGCTTACCCCTTTCTTGCACTTAGTATTGTGAATCATGGATGAAAGATAACTGACAGATTCCATATTCCTAGATTTGCAGAAAGCGTTTGACACAGTGCTGCACTGTACACTGTTAACTAATGTCTGAGCATAGGTAATGGGTTTTCAGATATCTGTGTGGCTCAAAGAATTTTATCAGTAATAGCACCCAGTGTCTTGTCCTGGACAGTAAGTATTCATCTGAGACAAAGAGAGCTCTTGTACTCTGTATACATAAACCATCTGATGGTTGGGGGAGCAGCAACCTGGATATTTCTGTTGATGGTGCCATACTGCATGTGAAAGTATTGTCCTTGAGTTACTGTAGGAGAATGCAGAGTGACTTGAATAGAATTTCTATTTAACATTATGAATGGAAGCTTGGTCTAGATGTGGAAAAATTTAAGTTAATGCAGATGAATAGTAAAAAAATCCTGCAGTGTTCAGATACAGTATTTATGATGTGTTGCTTCATATGGTCACCTTGATTAAATATCTAGGTGTTACACTGCAGAGCAGCATAAATTGAAATGAGCATGTAAGGTCAGTTGCAGGGAAGGTGAATGGTCAACTTCAGTTTATTGAGACAATCCTATAAAGGAGACCTTGCACAGAACACTCGTATGTCTCATTCTCGAGTTTTTCTCAAGTGTATGGGATCCCCACCAGGTAATCTGACAAAAGATTATGTCCTAAAAGTTACACTCCGTCAGTTCAGAGGCATACTGGTAGATTTGTTACCAGGAGATTTAATCAACACCCAGGTGTTGCAGAAATGCTTCTTGAACTGAAATAGGAATTTGTACTTTTTGGGAAATGCTCTTGATAAAGTTTAGACAACCTGTATTTTCAGCAGTCTGCAGAACAATCCTACTGTCACCAACATACATTTTGTATAACAATTTCAAACACAAGGTCAGAGAAATTAAGGCTCATTTGGATGCATACAGAAAGCCACTTTTCCCTCACTCCATTTCTGAGGAGAACAGGAAAGGGAATGACTAACACTTGTACAATGTTTTCAGCACCATGCAACAAACATGTACAGCATAAGTACTTTAAAAATAGCTATAAAAATAACCTGCTGATCAAGTTCACTGTGGATTAAATTATTGTCTAACATGTACCAACATAACAAAAATCAAAATGTCACATTTATATTAGCACTGTCATCATGTCAGGCTATGAAATTTTCATCTTCAGAAGCATCTTTCAGAAGCAGATTTATAATGTCTGCCCACTTCAAATACATTCCACATTCTACTCCTTCATGGTGGGATCTTTTCAACACAACAAGTATCCCAAGCAGCCTTTGCCCAGTGTAAGGATGACATTAGTTATTGAATCGGCCCAGTGAAGAAGCAATATGATACCCACTATAAAGTAATTTGGTAATCGCAAAATTGTAGCAACGTGCTCTACCCTCAAGGACAGAGGGTTTTCTTCTTTCTCACCTGAAGAAAGAGTTTTTAGTTCATGTTTCAGTTAACTGTAACAGGATTTGCATCTCTTGCAGGTACAGTATGTGATCAAAAGTATCCGGACACCCCCAAAAAACTATGTTTTTCATATTAGGTGCATTATGCTGCCAACTGCTGACAGGTACTCCATATCAGCAACCTCACTACTCATTAGACATCATGAGAGAGCAGAATGGGGTGCGCCGTGGAACTCGTGGACTTCAAATATGGTCATGTGATTGGGTGTCACTTTTGTCATACGTCTGTACATGAGATTTTCACACTCCTAACCATCCCTAGGTCCACTGTTTCTGATGTGTTAGTGAAGTGGAAACGTGAAGGGACACGCACAGCACAGCACAAAAGTGTACAGGCCAACCTCGTCTGTTGACTGACAGAGACCACCAACAGTTGAAGAGGGTCGTAATGTGTAATAGACAGGCATATATCCAGACCATCGCACAGGAATTCCAAACTGCATCAGGATCCACTGCAAGTACTACGACAGTTAGGCAGAAGGTGAGAAAACTTTAATTTCATGGCCAAGAAGCTGCTCATAAGCCACATATCACGCCGGTAAATGCCAAATGACACCTCGCTTGTTGTAAGGTGCGTAAACATTGGACAACTGAACAGTGGAAAAATATTGTGTGAAGTAATGAATCACGGTACACAATGTGGCAATCTGATAGTAGGATGTGGGTTTGGCGATTGTCCAATGAATGTCATCTGCCGGTGGGTGTAGTGCCAACAGCAAAATTTGGATGTGGTGGTGTTATGGCGTGGTTGTGTGTTTCATTATGCTGACGCTGGTGTACTGATGGGCCTTATCCTTGGCCCGGGGGGGGGGGGGGGGGGGGGGGGGTAGAGTTCTAGCTTGGTACAGCCTTCCCTCCTATTCCTTGTGGGGTGTGTGAAGGTGTTTCCTGTCTTAAGGATCTGTCCTGGTGCGGTTCGTCGATTATTCCTGACAGCTGGCATGCGAACATGCTAGTGGTGGACTTTGTTCTTTTGAGTTTTCTTCCCCTCGCGCGTGACTTGTTGAATTGCTGCCTCGAGCTCTGCTGTCAGTTACCTCTCGCTGTTGCGAGCCTCCTTCCTCAGCCGTACAACTGCGTCTTCCGGGATGTAGTTCCAGTGGCACGGTGTGAAAATGGGGTTCACCTTGATGATGTCCAGATCCTTCCTTGTGGTGATTTCGAGCATTATTGTCCGGTGTCCACTACAGAGGTCTAGCGGCCTATGTGGTAGTGAAGGCTTCTGCTCCCCTTCAACCTGGGCAAAGAGGTATGGGTTTTTCTGCACGTTGAAGCACCCATCCCACAGCATGGTGGCGATCTTCTTCAGCACCACTGGCATGCTGGTGCTGTCGAGGAATGGGATGACATTGGTACGCAGTTTCCCAGCCTCTTCTTCGTGTTTCCCCAGGTGTTTTACCTACTTGTCAGGAGTTGGGGAAGGAGAGGGCGGTGCCACGTCCATGGGCATCTCCCCGGTCTCCTGTATTGCTACAGGTTTCGGGGCGACGTCCGTTTGAGTCGCCACGTCCGTTCGCGGCGGACCATCCATCTGGGTCACCGCGTCCATCCCTGCTTGTCGACCCACCGTGGAGGTGGCGTTGGGGGCAAGTGTCTTCTTCATCGCCAACCTGAGTTCCTCTCGCAGCTGTTGAAGCTATCGGTGAATAGCGACAAGCTACTTCTGCGTGGCTGCCGTCTCTGCCGCTGGGCGGGCCTCCAGTCTAGCCAACTACTTGTTGCCGCGTTCATTTTCCCCCTGTAGAGAGGGATTGTGGGGCCACAACCTCTTCCTTATGTGCCACTTTTCTTGCGGCAGCTTGTGTCTTCTTTAGGTACGCGCAGCTGCGCAAGTTTGCAGCGTGTGCACCACCGCAGTTCACGCACGTGGACACGACGTGTTACGGTTTATCGCAGGCATGCGTGTCATGCACCTTGGTGCACTTCAGACACGCGACTGCGCCCTTGCACGTCCTGGTGACGTGCCCATCTCCCACCAGTGTGAGCAGGAGCTTGGCCATGGCAGCCAGCTTGCATCCCTTTCCGCATCCCGACAAGGTGTTGAGCTAGTGGCATTGGCATCGGTAACGAAGTGAGCCACAGCGAGTCGAGCAGTGGAGTGTGCGTGTGTGGTCGCGTGCATGTGTTTTTCATGGAGAGGGCTTGCACCCCTTGTTGTTTTGCATGGCCCTATCACAGCACAGGCCTACATTGATATTTTAAGCACCTTCTTGCTTCCCACTGTTGAAAAGCAACTGCATCCTTTAACACAATTGAGCACTTGTTCATAATGCACGGTTTGTGGCGGATGGTTGCACGAAAATAACATCCCTGTAATGGACTGGCCTGCACAGAGTCCTGACCTGAGTCCTATAGAACACTTTCGAGACATTTTGGAATGCTGACTTCGTACCAGGCCTCACCAACCAACATTGATACCTCTCCTCTGTGCAGCACTCCGTGAAGAATTGGCTGCCATTCCCCAAGAAGATTGAATGTATGTCTGCGCCAGCATTAACTGACGGAGGGTGCCACTAACTTGCAAGTCATTTTTCAGGCAGGTGTCTGGATGCTTTTGGTGGCATAGTGTAAGAACTGACCTGCCCATCTTTTCTAATATAATGAAGTATTTCAACAACATGTAATCTAGTGTGTTTTTGTTAAACTAGGGCATCTCTTGTAACATATAATGAAAAGTACCTGGCATGTTACAGACTAAAATTCCTTTCTAGATTCTTTCATTTCAATGGCTATTATTTTTATTGTAATGCTCGAACAATTTCTGAAAATGAAAATCAAGAGTGAACCACATCCATGATGGTGACAAACAGAATGTGCCACACAAAGACCATGTACTGTCTCCAAACTAACCCGAGGAGCGTCATGACTAAACCTAGGGTTTTTGTTGCAGGAGATTTGCCAAATCACATATCTTAAACATTATGAGTATTTGTTCTGAAGATGTTCTTTTTAGAGCCCATGTTTACTAAATATTTTATCTTGTTTTGGTCCATACTACCTCCTCGCAAAATATGGAAGGAAAAGAGCTCGTAGTAGAAGAGATGCATTTCACAGTATCAATGAAGAAGAAGAAGTGCTCATAGCTCTTATATTTTCCAAGAGACAGTCAACACTCCAAAATAATTAACTATTTAACTGACTGAAATATGATGACATTGTCTTTCAGCCTTAAAATCACAGCTGCTAGAAATTTATTTGATATTTCTATCGTAGAGCATATATCCACACACAATTCTTATTAGCATGCTTTACCTTCATCAGAAAACAACTTTGTGACAAATCCAAAAAAGAAATATTAACCAAAATGTTCTAGATGAAATGTTTCATTGTGGATGAATGAGCCAGAGGGATCATCAAATCTTTAGTACTGTAAAGTTGATCAGTTTCATGGAAACAAAACCTTACTGGTCTGAAACACAGGAGGCATGAAGAAAACAAAACAATACAAGATTAAGTTTAATAACACCTATTTTTCAAGAAATAACTGAGTCACATTAATCTAAAACTTTGACCTTCATGATCCATTTCTAACAGGGATGTGTGAAATAAAATTAATGGATTTGTCTGGCAGTGTATGTTGTGTAACAAAATTTAAATAGTTAACAATATTTTTGACTTTGGTCACCAAAGTGAAATTCAACATGCATCACACTTAAAAGCTTTCTGAAATTTCTTCAGGGATTCAGATCTGATTTCAGCATTGCATTTGAACATATTATGCGATGAGGCAGAAATTGCATACTGATAATAGGATATACTTGTACTGCACTTCAGCACTTAGCAGCAAGCTGGTCTGCTCTGTAAAAAGACTCACCTGGACACGTTCTGGGACAGACAGGACATATTCAACAGCATCTGCTATGTCCTCAGGCAGCATGTGTGCATGACTGGCAAACACTGTGTCGCTTGCTGCAGAGTGGAGATTACCCCTGTCTAATATTTCAGTCTTCACGAGCCCTGGGCTAATAGCCTGTGCATAGACACATATAGTGATTAAGAGAAATTTTATTTTAATATTCATCAGCAACTAAAAGAATCGAGACTACTACTACTACCACCACCACCACCACCACCACCACCACCACCACGACTACCACCACCACCACCACTACTGTTGTTGTTGCTGCTACTGGTACTACTACAAGTGTTTAGTTTTCAACAGACAAAGGTGCTCTGAGAAGACACTCCATTTCACATTGTATTCGTGACATGCTGTTTTTACTATAACTCAGTTTTGTACTGTGCTGTCCTATTGTGTAGGAACTGACAGCTTATACTGTTCATGAAGAAATTGAGAACAATCCACCTTGAACCCCCAACAACTGAAATATTTTTAGCAGTGTTTATACATCAGTAAAATACATTGGACTACATTGCAGCTCCAACAGTCACTTTTAGTCATTCCTCTCTCTCTAAACTGTATTCTGGTACAATTCGTAAGTCACCTCATTAGGAAGTAATGTGGGGATTTCTTATTATGATGTTGCTGAGATGGCATACTTTTCTCTGGCCTGTGGATGATGTTTCAAATATACACTCCTGGAAATGGAAAAAAGAACACATTGACACCGGTGTGTCAGACCCACCATACTTGCTCCGGACACTGCGAGAGGGCTGTACAAGCAATGATGACACGCACGGCACAGCGGACACACCAGGAACCGCGGTGTTGGCCGTCAAATGGCGCTAGCTGCACAGCATTTGTACACCACCGCCGTCAGTGTCAGCCAGTTTGCCGTGGCATACGGAGCTCCATCGCAGTCTTTAACACTGGTAGCATGCCGCGACAGTGTGGACGTGAACCGTATGTGCAGTTGACGGACTTTGAGCGAGGGCGTATAGTGGGCATGCGGGAGGCCGGGTGGACGTACCGCCGAATTGCTCAACACGTGGGGCGTGAGGTCTCCACAGTACATCGATGTTGTCGCCAGTGGTCGGCGGAAGGTGCACGTGCCCGTCGACCTGGGACCGGACCGCAGCGACGCATGGGTGCACGCCAAGATCGTAGGATCCGACGCAGTGCCGTAGGGGACTGCACCACCACTTCCCAGCAAATTAGGGACACTGTTGCTCCTGGGGTATCGGCGAGGACCATTCGCAACCATCTCCATCAAGCTGGGCTACGGTCCCGTACACCGTTAGGCCGTCTTCTGCTCACGCCCCAACATCGTGCAGCCCGCCTCCAGTGTTGTCGCGACAGGCGTGAATGGAGGGACGAATGGAGACGTGTCGTCTTCAGCGATGAGAGTCGCTTCTGCCTTGGTGCCAATGATGGTTGTATGCGTGTTTGGCGCCGTGCAGGTGAGCGCCACAATCAGGACTGCATACGACCGAGGCACACAGGGCCAACACCCGGCATCATGGTGTGGGGAGCGATCTCCTACACTGGCCGTACACCGCTGGTGATCGTCGAGGGGACACTGAATACTGCACGGTATATCCAAACCGTCATCAAACCCATCGTTCTACCATTCCTAGACCGGCAAGGGAACTTGCTGTTCCAACAGGACAATGCACGTCCGCATGTATCCCGTGCCACTCAACGTGCTCTAGAAGGTGTAAGTCAACTACCCAGGCCAGCAAGATCTCCGGATCTGTCCCCCATTGAGCATGTTTGGGACTGGATGAAGTGTCGTCTCACGCGGTCTGCACGTCCAGCACGAACGCTGGTCCAACTGAGGCGCCAGGTGGAAATGGCATGGCAAGCCGTTCCACAGGACTACATCCAGCATCTCTACGATCGTCTCCATGGGAGAATAGCAGCCTGCATTGCTGCGAAAGGTGGATATACACTGTACTAGTGCCGACATTGTGCATGCTCTGTTGCCTGTGTCTATGTGCCTGTGGTTCTGTCAGTGTGATCATGTGATGTATCTGACCCCAGGAATGTGTCAATAAAGTTTCCCCTTCCTGGGACAATGAATTCACGGTGTTCTTATTTCAATTTCCAGGAGTGTATAACACCATTGGGTGGATGTTTGATATGTGTGTTTCTGAAATATAGCATTGTCTTCGTACTATATTGGATCATACTGAATTGAAGGAAGTGGCAGTGTGATAACCACCAACAAAGATGCTAAGTTTAACATCCATGTCTAATTGCCCCTTATGCTTACATTACACAAGACCCTGTAGCAATGTATGAAATAAATCTCAGAATGCAAGTGAACAGAGAGATTCCTTGGAATTGAAAGCCATTAGAGTCCCTCGCCTTGCCTCTTTGATTTTCTTATCCTACCGGTTGGTGGTGAAACTTGTAAATTCTGACTTATTTTTCAATTGTTATCTACATATTGTGATGCAAAAAAAAAAAAAAGAATACTGTGTGAGACACATTTGTACCAGCCACCAGATACAGACGTGCACTCATTAAAATCCAGGTTGCAGTTGAACTCATAAAATATCAAAGACTTGCATTCCCTATAACAAAAATTGTAATCTTATTGTCAGAGCTATTGTTACAGTAGTTGTTCAAATACAATTCTGTCAGATTGACATGTCCTCAATGAGAAGCCAAGTTCTAGAAATAATATTCAAGTCAACAAAAACGAAAGAGAGGGAATGACCTGCAGCAGGAGCAGCCACAGATATGACAAGGGGCCTTTTAAATATTATCCAGCTACAGGGCCAGATGGTAGGGGTCAGAATGGTGCAACAAGGGAAGCCCTGTGAAATAGTTTGGGAGACAAACTTAATGAAGCAAGGTCCATAGCCAATAAAGAAATATGTTAAGTGACAGAATTTATGAAGCAAGAGCCTTAGATGACAATGAAATAAATATGGGACAGAGTTAATGAAGGGAATCATTAGATGATATGAAGTAAGTAATATAATAGAGGGAGGGGTCTAAGGTAAAAGGGACAAGAACTGAGACAGGATGAGAGCATAATCTGTGAGGAGAGACAGACAGAAGGCTTATGATGAGGATGATGTTATGCCATGATAGCTGCATACCACATAGGATAAGCTTCCTATCCCCTTCACTAAGTATCTGAAAGATACCTCAAGAATGACACACCAGAGTAGCCAGTAAGGTGATGTGAAGCCTTTTGACACTACAGCATGTCCTTGGGGGGTCTGAAGGGAAAAGCCAATAGAACTCAAGGACCAGGCATCTAGAGGAGGAGAAATATAGAAGAATGTGTAGTCAGGCTGTAGGCAGTGTGGATTAGACATGAAAAACTTTCGTGGGCTGAATCAGGCAGGGGAATATGCTGGGGTTGCTGAGAAGAAGTTAATTAGCTGCAACGGCTCTTCTGATCTTGAATTTCATGTACGAGGGTTTCTGTAAGCAGACAATAATGTGATAAACAGTCACTGTCTCTGTGTAAGGACTTGCAGAGGCATTTCAGCTGGGGAAATCATCCATATAATTGATATTTTGAAATAAATTTAGAAGTCAATTGCAATTCCAGTTAGGACAAACCTCTGTCACTCAGTCCCTTGCAAAAACCACACTTGGGACACAACAAAATTCATTTGTCTTTAGATGGCATATGGTGATTACTGAATTGTTTTTGGCATCATCACAATAATGTCTCACTTCCATTAGTGGTGGTCAGATCCACACCAACATATTTCTATGAAACAATTCTTGGCCCCCTGCCTTTCCAACTCATTGAATCTTGGAGTGGGGATGTATGGTTATGACAAGAATAGTAAACTGTTGTCATACATATCCTTCATGACCTGGATACCAGATGGCATATTGTAGCAGGATAACGCGAGTCACCACAGTGCGAGCCCACACCACAAATGTTTTGAGCAATGTGTAAAAAGGAAGGAAGACTAGGTTTAATGCCATGACGACATTGAGGTCATGAGAGATGAATAACAAGGTCTGATTCTGTCAAGGCTGGGGAAGGAAATTGGCCATGCCCTTTCAAAGGCGAGGTGGTGTGGCCGAGCAGCTCTAGGCGCTTCAGTCTGGAACCACGCGACCGCTACAGTTGCAGGTTCGAATCCTGCCTCAGGCATGGATGTGTATGATGACGTTCTTAGTTTAAGTAGTTCTAAGTTCTAGGGGACTGATGACCTCAGCTGTTAAGTCCCATAGTGCTCAGGGACATTTGAACCATTTTGAAACCTTTCAAAGGAACCATCCCAGCATTTGCTAACCACTGCACCACCTCACTCAGTGAGCAATGTTTTGACCCTGTGACTGACCTGTTAGGTCCTCTGATAGAGCATGTCGGGGATGTGATAGAAAGATGCATACTTTCATAACAGCCTACATCAGTAACCTTCATGAATTAATACAACATGTTTCAAACATGGACAGAAATTTCTCAAGATAACATTTGGAGGCTGTTTACTTGCATTGCACAATCAACACAAGAGTGTATTTGTACCCTTTGGGGTCATACCTCTTACTGATAATGATGGGCATCAGTTCTGAATCAATTAATACCCATTGTGCAGTGTACATTGCTACAAAGTTTGACAAATATCAGGCTAGAGTGTCATGGTGTAATGTTTTCCATTTCCACCAGTGTTTATTTGCCTAAGGTGCAAGAAGTGACAACTAACAGAGCAAAAAGGAAAAAAAAATTGAGACTGACAAGACTGAGTGAGTAACGAACCCCTGTTATTGGATTTGTGATTTGACATTTAGCTGCCAAGTCACACTGTTCACACACATGCTCTCAAAAGAAGCTAGTGGGCCACAAAACTTGATATTTATCAGACCATCTCAAATCGTATGCCCTTTAAGCTTACCATATCTACTAGGACCAAGTACTTTGATAGCCTGGAAGCAGTCATTGGCCATTGTAATATTGGTGATGTTAGGTTTCTAATTTGAGAGCAGGTGCATTTTTGTATAATCAGCACATCTCTGGAGGCATGTGGAAGCAGTCAGAATTTAGAGGAGTGGAGTTGTGTGAGACAGTAATGAATATGAGATAAATGTAGATGAGTTAAGTAGAGGAAAAGTGACAAGAGAGAGAATATTTATTAGTAATGTGGATGAATACTTTGGGATTAGGAGTTATTAAAAAATGTAGTGCTCTGAATTAAAGTGGCACAAAAGATTAAAGTTAGCAATGGGATCTGGCTGATAAGGGAATAGTAATTGTCATTCATGATGTTTCGTCTAATTTTTTGTGGTTTTCATGGAGAACAATCCAGAACAACACTTTCCATAAAGAAAATGGCTTTGCAACAATAGTGACCTGTGGAAACTGAAGCTGTTAAGATTGAAATACGTGTCAAATAAATAGTGATTAAATTTACATAATTTGTTCATTCTGAGTTACTGAATATAAACAGTGTGAATACTATTTTTTTCTTTGAATTGAAGTAAATATATACAAGATTTGTTTAATTTGAAGCAGGGAAATGATTTGGCACTAGACACATGCTCAAAGCTCTTAACCTTTCTGCATTTAGCTGTATGACAGATTCTGATTGCTTTAGTTAAGGTTGAGACCATTAATATGTCAATTGAAATATAGGTCAGAGTAGGGGTGGAAGCTTACAGCCCTCACTCTGTAAGACTTGTAGTGAAGCAAGTTCTTTGTTTTCTGCCTCACTCTTAATATCAGGAAGGTGCTCTACATTCGGTCAGCACAGCTGAATGGTTTTGATTACAAGAGCAATTACTCCCTTATGCCATCTACATCCAACACAGCTGGATGACACCACATTGTTATGCAATCATTTGAAAGTAATATTTTTTATTATAGCCTTATTATCAAAAAGTTGTGATAGGTGCAAAGAAATACCATCTGGCAAAATTTCAAGAAGGTGAAGTAAATAATTTTTGAGTTATTACATGTGTTTTGTGCTTTACAAGCAGTAGGGAATAAATAGAGAAGGTTCAAATTTACCAGAAACCTGTAATATGATATAAACAACATTTTAATGTTTAATGAATAATTTCAGTAAAAAGTAATGTTATGCAAATTCTAGTAGATTTAATGTTGCTTAACTGCCTCCTGGATTTGACTAATAGTCTTAAAATTCTAGTATGTTGTAGACACCAGAATTTAATAATTTCTTGTGGCCCTTCAATGTTGTATTATAAATATTTCATCCACAGTCCATCTTCATAGGATTCTTTCTGAGCACATAGGTATTCACATCATGTCTTTCAAAAATTATAATTGTTTTATTTTCCAAGATAGGGTGATAAGATTTACCTTGCTTTGGTCAGGAGAAGATCTTCTTTCTGCCGAATATGATTAGGTCACTGAAAAATCTCAGATGGGAAGGAAATGATCAGCTTTAATGATCAGAAGGGGTATGGCTGCTAGAGAAGCTATTGGCATTAAATGTTCAGAGCGGGGTGCTCCCTACGTCATCCACACTCATGAACTAAATCTGCCCCTATGGACTGCAGGCAAAGGACTGCTCTACAAGCTACTTGCATTGGAGGAACAACATGGCTGTGATGACACCATATCTACAGTATGGCCGATTAGAGCGGAGCGCCACAGGTGTCTGCACTTGGGCCCCTGTTATACTTACTGTACACCGTGAATGTTCTGAAGATGGCAAGAGTTCAACTGACATTATACGTTAAGAATACTGAGCTGTTTGCATGAGGCATCACCCACAGATACAACAGCACCACTTGTGATGAGGTAGGCACATAGACCACAAAATGGAGGCCTAAGTCAATTTGGGCATAGGCCAGGCAGTTGTAATAACATGAGCTATTAAGATCTTAAAAACAATAAGGCACCTGTGGAAGATCAGAGCCAGGTGGAACTTCTCAAATATGGTGGGGAAACACTGTGGAAAGCAGTATCTAAAGTAATACTGAGCATCTGGCAGGAGGGGAGCATGCCATTGGAGTGGAAAAAGGCTATAATGTGCCTCATACATAAAAAAGGAGATAAATTAAACTCTCAGAGCTATCAAGGAATCTCCCTGCTGAATACTACGTATAAAGTGTTCTCCAAGATCCTAACTAGGAGGTTTATTCCCTATGTGGAAGAGAGAATTAAAGACTATCAGAGTGGCTTTAGAAGAAATAGGTAGATATTCACACTGCATATATTACTTGAAAAATGTTATGAATATCAAATAAACATACACCAGCTTTACATTGATCTTAAACAAGCCTATGATAGCATCTCAAGACTGGCATCACAGAATGTAATGAAACTTACTATGGTGACCTCAGTGAAACCAACTGCAAAGTAAAAATACTGGGCAAAATCTCCAGAGAAATGGAAGTGAAGAGGGGTCTGAGACAGAGTGAGAATATCTCCTCACTGCTATTCAACCTTTGCCTAGAAAAAGTCGTAATTCAGATAGTGTGAAATAGAGGAGGAACCATTTTTAATCAATCACTGTAACATGTAGCCTACACAGATGGTTTGGCATTATTCGCATGAAGCACTGGTGTGCTGACTAAAGCCAATGAACAACTGGAGAGAGGTACAAGAGAACTTGGCCTGGTAGTCAATGTCGAAAAAATCAAATATATGGCAATGACTAAACAATGAAATCAACCAAACCTCAAGATAACCGACAAGGAATTTGAAAGGGTGAGAGACTTCAGGTATCTTGGATTGACTAGCACAGAGACAAATGACATCGGCACCAAGGTGAAAGCTAGAACAGCAGGCAACAGATTCTACTCAGCTGCACTACCCATGCTTAGGAGCTCACTTCTATCATGAAAACCTAAAACCCTCATTTGCAAAACAATTATAAGACCAGTTGTTGTGTATGGTGTCAAGACATGGACCATGATTGCAAATGAGGAAAAGATTCTTAGCATTTGGGAGAGAAAGCTTCTGCGTAAGATATATGGCACAATGTACAGTCGAGAAGATTGGTGCATCCATCCAAATACAGGACTAGAAGAATTTTTTAAAGAACTTGACATTGTCACCACCACTGCAGTGGGCAGGACACATGATCAGAATGGAAGAAGACAATTTTGATGGCAAGACTGGAGGCAGATGACGGAAGGGACATTCCAGAAAGATATGAGTGGACTGAATTCAAGACATGAAAAAGTTGGGTGTCAGAGGATGGAGCCAGAAAGCCCTGGACCGGATAGAATGGCAAGATATTATGATGCAGGCCAAGGCCCTACAAGGGCTGTAGAACTGAGGAGTAAGTGAGTAAGTCTACCATTAGACTGTAAACAGTGTAGATTATGGGAGGTATGTCCCTTGGTCAGCACTGGAAAATATCTTGCCCTCTCAGTGTGGCATCATGCTGTACCTAGTACCTGTAGAGTATCCAGTTTTCCCACGAAAGCATCATACACACAATAAAGAAAGGAAGTATTAACACAGTATGAAACTCAACAATTTCTCGTCATCTGGCTTTCACCGCACTCTATGAACTCCTCCACTTCCTCATGCAGAAGCTTCAGGCAGATATGATGGTCTGCTGTATGGTGGTTGGCCACTTCAGTGGCAAGACACAACAATATAAGGTCGCCTGTTGGCTGTTGCTATGATCAGATCACTTTCTGTGGCAATTTGAAACCCCCCATTACACACTGTGCACTATGGAAAAGCCAGATGTCTGGCATATAACGAAAACTGTAGCATGTTAAACAGGCCAATGTTTTGGTTGTCATTAATGAGACTGAATAGTTTTCAGAACAAAGAAATTTTACCCGAGAAGTGTGTTTGAATTTTTGGTAGACAGTGTTTTCCTTCTTTGTATGAGCTTACATTACAAAGCTCCTGTAGTGGAGGTGTTGCAATTGTCTAGCGAGACATCTGAAGGGGCAAGTCGTACAGCGCACTGTTTTTTTCCAGTATTTTTCTGGTGTCATTTCCAGTCGTGTGTGCTGCCTCTGCAGTGGGAAGCCAGAGTTATGTCGAGCTGGAAAATTAGGGAGAGGGCAAAGTACAGACAGAAAGCGAGCTGCAAATGTCACTGGGCTGGAGAATCAGACAAACGATTCTGTCAATGAATTTGTCTTCTAAATAGCCCTGCACATGTTCAATACTTATTGACAAGACTACTTTGTCAAACCTTCGATACAGGGCTACTATAAATGATTAAATCGTTTTCAGAATTCTATATTTTCCAAAGTATTACTGTGCAAATATGATTGACGCATGAATAGAACTGTAAACTAACTGAGTTAGGAGTGCAGTGCCTTGGCAAAATGACGACAACGCAAGAAAAGAGTTTTTGGTGTGTTGGAACATACGAGATGTTTATCACTTACAACAGTGCAGCGTGTACTCAGAATGAATTGTGGAGGAGAACAGCCATGTGAACAGAGCACTGTGCATTGGTGTCGACAGTTTATGGACACTGTGTTGTCTCTGTAAACAGAAGAGAACCGATTGACCAAGTATGCCAGATGCAAACCTGGAGGGAATGAGGAAAAGTTTTGTATGCAATCCCGAAAATTGAACGCTCCGGTCAAGCCACGAACTCGTGCAACAGTTTCTACCATAAACTTAGGGCGGCGCCTTCAATTTTGTGTTACAATGCAGGAAGCACTTGAGGACGAATGTTTCGCCAAGAAGCTGATATTGAGCGGCGAATCAACCTTTCATTTGTCTGGAAAGAGTAATCGCCACAATGTGAGTGAATATGGGGCACTGAAAATCTTCTTGAAACTATGGTGCATGAAGGAGATTCGCAGAAGATTAATGTTTTCTGTGCAGTGTCACAGACTTAGCTGCATGGGCTGGTTTTCTTCTTTGAGAAGACTGTATGGGGTACCTCTTTCCTTGATATCTTGCAGTTGTGATTGTCTGGAAAACTGATTGCTGATTCCGAGAATTTCACCTTCCAACAAAATGGGGCACTCCCTCACTGGAGTATCAATGTCAGATGCTACCTAAACGAACAATTTCCACATCGCTGGATTGGGTGTAGTGGTGAAGATGAAGTTGCTCAGTTCCCTTGGCCCGTAGGTTGCCTGACCTGATGCCTTGTCGCTTTTCCCTTTGGGGATAGAGTAAGGATCATGTATACGTACCTCAAATGCCAAGAACACTGAAACAGATCAAAAGACCCATCAATGCTGCTGTGATGATCAGTGATGGGATGTTGCTACATAAGGTATTGAACGAACTTGGCTACTGCTAGGAAGTGTGTTGTGCGACCATAGGACACTCACAGAACATCTGTAGTGAGCAGATTGCAAACTTGATGAGATCTGTTCAAGTATTAGTCATAGTTGTATATGTCATACACTGAAAAATACAGAGCCTTGAAAACGAATGATTCATTTATAGTAGTACTGTATATTGGAGCGATTCTAAAGCCATCATTAATTTAGTCAAAATTGTTTGACTTCAGTTTGCAACTCGACTTCATAAGGTTAAGATGTCGAACACGCAAAAGAAGTACGTGCTTCAGTCATTAACTATTACTGTCAAAATAGGAAATAGGACCGCAAATAGCGTCAAAAGGGGCGAGTTGTCGCATTTCAGTATACTGACTGCAGTCAGAAACATGGACCAAACAGATTTCGTAAATTATATTCGGATGAGTCCTGCATCATATGAGAAATTACTTATGGTGATGCTACATACAATAAAAAGCAAAATACCTTAATGAGAAACGTAAGTTCGCTCAACAAGAGATTAGGAGTAACTTTGAGATTTTTGGCGAAAGGCGTTGTCGAAAGGAAGATTTCTTCAACTCGGTCGAAACATTGGTGTATTTTAGTAGTTTGGTGTTTTAAGTATTTTATTAGATAAGGCAGCGACACATCCAGAAAGATTTTGATGAAACTGACTTCGACCATGAAAGCCTACTGATTTAGAACAATTAATAAAATTGTTATGGAAGCCTTTGGAGCAACTATATTGGACCTGCGAGGATATATTCAGGTAATTAAAGAAAAACAGTCTTTTTTTACGTTTTATTATAATTTGGTGAGGCTGTCTGCGTTTCATCCACACCAGATATATATTGCACGACAAAAAAAGTGAAGCACCAAGAAAGGGAGGAGGAAACAAAATGAAACTTCACGGGTTGAGAACATATGTTATGTTCACGCTGACAGTTCATAGAGACATGTGCCATGCGTTGGTGAGCATTGTTCTATTAAAAAATGGCATCGCGACACTGTCACATGAGAGGTAATACCAGCTGTGACCTGAAGTCGTAGCTAATGGCTTCCCACACCATGCCAGGAGCAACAATGATGTGCCCCTCAAAAACACTACAAGAACCCCAGGTCATTGCCATACCTGCAGGCGATGGTCACCTTGGAGAGTGCAGAACTACAATTCATCACTGAGCACAGTCATCAGCAGTTCATTCTTCCCAGTTATGGCACCACTCCAAACGCAACTGTTTGTATTGTGGTATTAACATCAAAGTGAGCATGGGACAGTAATTCTGTATCCCGGCTGCTGGAAGTCTCTGTCCAATGGTGTGGTATGCCACAGAATGTTGCTGACTGTCCATTGCTTGTTATAGGTTGGCAGGTGCAATTGTGAAGAGGTTCCAATATGTCTGGTGCACAATAGGGCGATCCTCCCTTATGGTGGTGATATGTAGTCGACTGGTATCTTGATGATGAGTATGCCTACCCCTGCATTCCTGTGCAGTCCTACATCAGGCCCCACAAATCTCAATATTGCGTGATTTGACCATAGTGTCAAATGGAGACCCGCAATGAGACCTCTTTCAAACTGTATCATGTGGCACTAAACACTATCTCACAATGGGTAAGCGGCATCTGTGTGTCTTTCACAGAGATCACTCAACTTCTAATGCTGTTCACACTTTTTATATACCCTATCAAGTCTGGTTACACCACTAGACACGAACAGCAGTAATGCACTCTGGTGGCAATTCTAACTGTTGCAGAGAATTGCAATCGTAATCGTTTACATACCCAACACTGGAATATACATATGCAAAGATACATTGGCATCCAACCATGTCTTCTGGGTGTTTCACTTTTCTTGTCAGGTAATGTAATGTCCATGAACCATGGACCTTGCCGTTGGTGTGGAGGCTTGCATGCCTCAGCGATAAAGATAGCTGTACCATAGGTGCAACCACAACAGAGCGGTATTTGTTATGAGGCCAGACAAACATGTGGTTCCTGAAGAGGAGCAGCTGCCTTTTCAGTAGTTGCAGGGGCAACAGTCTGGATGATTGACTGATCTGGCCTTGTGACAGTAACCAAAACGGCCTTGCTGTGCTAGTACTGCGAAGGGCTGAAAGCAAGGGGAAACTACAGCCGTAATTTTTCCCGAGGGCATGCAGTTTTACAGTATGGGTAAATGATGATTGCGTCCTCTTGGGTAAAATATTCCGGAGGTACAACAGTCCCCCATTCGGATCTCTGGGCGGGGACAACACAGGAGGACGTCGTTATTAAGAGAAAGAAAACTGGCATTCTACAGATCGAAGCATGGATTGTCAGATCCCTTAATCAGACAGGTAGGTTAGAAAATTTAAAAAGGAAATGGATAGGTTAAAGCTAGATATCGTGGGAATTAGTGAAGTTCGGTGGCAGGTGGAACAACACTTATGGTCAGGTGAATACAGAGTTATAAATACAAAATCAAATAGGGCTAATGCAGGAGTAAGTTTAATAATAAATAAAAAAAATAGGAGTGTGGGTAAGCTACTACGAACAGCATAGTGAACGCATTATTTTAGCCAGGGTAGACACGAAGCCCACACCTACTAAGCAGTACGAGTTTATATGCCAACTAGCTCTGCTGATGATGAAGAGATTGAAGAAATGTATGATGCGATTAAAGTAATTAATCAGATGGTTAAGGGAAATGAAAATTTAATAGTCATGGGGGACTGGAACTCGACAGTAGGGAAAGGAAGAGAAGGAAAAGTAATAGGTGAATATGGACTGGGGGTAAGGAACGAAAGAGGAAGCCACCTGGTATAATTTTGTGCAGAGCATACTTGTAACTTAATCATAGCTAACACTGCGTTTAAGAATCATGAAAGAACATTGTATACATGGAAGAGGCGTGGAGAAACTGGAAGATTTCAGACAGAGATTTAGGAACCAGATTTTAAATTGTAAGACATTTCCAGGGGCAGATGTGGATTCTGATCACAATTCATTGGTTAGGAAATGTAGATTACAACTGGAGAAACTGCAAAAAGGTAGTAATTTAGAGAGATGGGACCTGGATAAACTGAAAGACCCAGAGGTTCTAGACAGTTTCAGAGATAACATTAGGGAACGGTTGACAAATACAGGGGAAAGAAATACAGCAGAAGAAGAAGGGGTAGCTTTGAGAGATGAGTTAGTGAAGGCTGCAGAGGACCAAGTAAGTAGAAAGAAGAGGGCTAGTAGAAATCCTTTGCTAACAGAAGAGATATTGAATTTAATAGATGAAAGGAGAAAATACAAAAATTCAGTAAATGAAGCAGGCGAAAAGGAATACAAATGTCTTAAAAATGAGATTGGCAGGAAGTGCAAAATGGCTAAGCAATGATGGCTAGAGGACAAATGAGGTACAGGCATATATCACTAGGGGTAAGATAGATACTGTCTACAGGAAAATTAAATATACGTTTGGTGAAAAGAGAACCAGCTGGATGAATATCAAGAGCTCAGATGGAAAACCAGTCCTAAGCAAAGTTGGAAAAGCAGAAAGATGGAAGGAGTATATAGAGGGTCTATACAAGTGCCATGTACTTGAGGGCAATATTATGGAAACAAAAGAGGACATAGATGAAGATGAAATGGGAGATATGATTGTGCATGAAGATTTTGACAGAGCACTGAAAGACCTAAGACAAAAAAAGACCTGTGGAATAGACAACATTCCATTAGAGCTACTGAAGGCTTGGGAGAGCCAGCCAAAACAAAACCTACCATCTGGTTTGCTCACCATCTTGCTCGATGTATGACACAGGCGAAATACCCTCATACTTCAAGAAGAATATAATAATTCCAATCTCAAAGAAAGCAGGTGTTGACAGATGCGAAAATTACCGAACTATCAGTTTAATAAGTCACGGCTGCAAAATACTAACGCGAATTCTTTAAAGACGAATGGAAAAACTGGTAGAAACTGACCTCGAGGAAGATCAGCTTCGATTCCGTAGAAATGTTGGAAAACGGGAGCCAATACTGATCCTACGACTTATCTTAGAAGCTAGATTAAGGAAAGGCAAACCTACATTTTTAGGATTTGTAGAGAGAGCGTTTGACAATGTTGACTGGAATACTACTCTCTCTCAAATTCTGAAGGTGGCAGGGGTTCGTTGTGAAAACGCTTCACTTCCTGGACTGGAATCTTTCGCCGACAGAGTCATCGCCTACAAGACTTAGCATTGTGAAATTGACCCGAAGACACAAAGCAGACCTAGTTATGTTCATAGTAATACGCCATTTACATTGTATGCACGCTCATGTAGAAAAGTTAGTAATGACGAAAAAATACATGTATGGATGAAAGGACTTGGTGTACTTGTTGAAAATGGCGGGGCACAGTTTATACAGAAACCAAATGGCAGTTACAAGAGTAGAGAGGCATGATAGGGAAGCAGTGGTTGAGATGGGTGTATGACAGGGTTGTAGCCTATCCCCGATGTTATTCAATCTGTATATTGAGCAAGCAGTAAAGGAAACAAAAGAAAAATTTGGTGTTGGAATTAAAATCGATGGAGAAGAAATTAAACCTTTGAGGTTTGCGGATGACATTGTAATTCTGCCAGAGACAGCAAAGGACTTGGAAGAGCAGTTGAACGGAATGGACAATGTCTTGAAAGGAGGATATAAGAGGAACATCAACAAAAGCAAAACAAGGATAATCGAATGTAATCGAATGAAGTAAGGTGATGCTGAGGGGATTACAGTAGGAAATGAGACACTTCAAGTAGTAGATGAATTTTGCTATTTGGGGAGCAAAATAACTGATGATGGTCGAAATAGAGAATGTAGACTGGTTACGGGAAGGAAAGCGTTTCTGTAGAAGCGAAATTTGTCAACATCAAGTATAGATTTAAGAGTCAGGAAGTCTTTTCTGAAAGTATTCGTATGTAGTGTAGCCATGTGTGGAAGTGAAACATGGACGATAAATAGTTCAGAAAGCAGCTTTCGAAATGTCGTGCAACAGAAGAACGCTGAAGATTAGATGGGTAGATCACGTAAGTAATGAGGAGGCACTGAATAGAATTGGGGAGAAGAGAAAATTGTGGCACAATCTGACTAAAAGAAAGGACTGGTTGGCAGGACACGTTCTGAGGCATGAAGGGATTACCAATTTAGTACTGGAGGGCAGCGTGGAAGGTAAAAATAGTAGAGGGAGACTAAGAGATGAATACACTAAGCAGATTCAGAAGGGTGTAGGTTAACAGTAGTTGCACAGAGATGAAGAAGCTTGCACAGGATAGAGCAGCATAGAGAGCTGCATTAAATCAGTCTCCGGACTGAAGACCACAACAACAACAGTGTAAACGCACCACGTCCGCAGCTTGCTAGCTCCACAGCGTCTGCTAGCGCAGCTTGCTCCTTGCTAAGGTGTCTCTTACCGAGACCTTGATGCCAGCCCTGCCGGTCTTCACGAGCTCTCGGCGCAGCCCTTCAGTGAGGGCCGTCACGGCGTGCTTGCTGGCGGCGTAGGCGGCCGCTCCGGGCAGGGACGGAACCCAGTGTCCACCCACGCTGCAACAGACAGGAGCTATTACAGCACCAACTTCAATGTCAACCCGACAGAATGTAGTTACATCACTGTTGTGCAACGTAAAATGCGATCTCGCCCTTTGAAAGTCCGGAGTTCACAAGAGAACCACCAAGGGTGGCATTAGATACAGTAATGTCTAAAAGTTAAACATACAATGATGGAAAAAAAAGACTTAACACCAAGGAGTTGTGCGACGTAAACGAAAGTTGGTAGGCGTTTTTCTACATTTCAAAGATGATGTCTTTTCAAATTTCGCGCCTGTCGCAAAAGAGTGTCGATAATAGAGGCACTATTAGATTAGATTAGATTAGATTAGATTTACTTTCATTCCAATTGATCCGTAGTGAGGAGGTCCTCCAGGATGTGGAACATGTCAGAAAAACAACAATACATGACAAATATTTAAACTAAAACAAATAAGCTAATGTACCATTCCACAGGTCCCAATTGGAATGATCGTCATTTTTTAATGAGCACTAAGAGTCATTTTACAAATACTATTGCACTGAATTTAAAATAAAAAAGTTTTATATTTATTTATAAGGTAAGAAACATGTAATACAACTACTGTAATACTTATTTACAATGAACACATTACTGCACTGAAATGGTGCAGAAGTTAGATTATACTTACACACACACACACACACACACACACACACACACACACACACACACACACACACACACAAATTTTCAGTGAACACATTACTGCACTGAAATTGTGCAGAAGTTATGTTGTACTTATATACAAATCAGTTGGTTTTCCTCAGAAATTCATCAATGGAGTAGAAGGAGTTGGCCACCAATAAATCCTTTAGGCTTCTCTTAAACTGAATTTCATTGGTTGTTAAGCTTTTTATGGCTGCTGGCAAGTTATTGAAAATGTGTGTTCCTGAATAATGCACACCTTTTTGTACAAGACTAAGTGACTTTAAATCCTTGTGAAGATTATTCTTATTTCTAGTATTGATTCCATGAATTGAGCTGTTGGTTTGAAAAAGTGATATATTTTTAATGACAAATTTCATTAAGGAATAAATATATTGGGAAGCTGTAGTTAGTATCCCTAGTTCCCTAAACAGGCTTCTGCAGGATGTTCTTGAGTTCACACCACATATAATTCTTACTGCACGTTTTTGTGCCCGGAAAACTTTAGCTTGGCTTGATGAATTACCCCAGAAAATAATCCCATATGACATTATGGAATGAAAGTAAGCATAGTATGCCAGCTTTTTCATTTTTATATCCCCTATGTCTGACAAAATTCGCATTGCAAACAGAGATTTGTTAAGACGCTTCAGCAGTTCTGTGGTGTGCTCCTCCCAGTTGAATTTATTATCAAGCTGTAATCCCAAGAATTTAACACCGTCCACTTCTTCTATCTTCTTGTCATCATATGTTAGACATATACTCTTGGGACACCCCTTACAAGTTCTGAACTGCATGTAGTGTGTTTTTTCAAAGTTTAGTGACAAAGAATTGGCTAGGAACCAGTGATTAATGTCTACAAATATTTTATTGGCTGATCTTTCTAAGACTACACTTGATTTGCTATTTATTGCAATGTTTGTATCATCAGCAAACAAAACAAACTTGGCATCTGGTAATGTTACTGATGAAAGGTCATTGATATACACAAGAAAAAGTAAGGGCCCCAAAATGGAACCTTGTGGGACCCCACATGTAATTAGTTCCCAGTTGGATGATGCCTGATAGCTTGATACATGTCTCTTTCCTAATAACACCCTTTGTTTCCTGCCAGAGATATAAGATTTGAACCATTTTGCAGCATTTCCTGTTACACTATAATATTCTAGTTTACTTAAAAGGATATTGTGATTTACACAGTCAAATGCCTTTGACAGATCACAAAATATACCAGTTGCCTGCAATTTTTTGTCTAATGAATTAAGTACATTTTCACTGTAAGTGTAGATAGCCTTCTCAATATCAGAACCTTTTAGAAATCCAAACTGTGACTTTGACAGTATGTTATTTGAGATAAGATGGTTATAAAGACGACTGTACATTACTTTTTCGAAAATTTTTGAGAATGCTGGCAACAGTGAAATTGGACGGAAATTTGATGCTATTTCTTTATCTCCCTTCTTAAACAGTGGCTTAACTTCAGCATATTTCAGCCATTCGGGAAATATTCCACTGATAAACGACTGGTTACACAGATAGCTTAATATGTTACTTAGCTCAGAATCACATTCTTTAATTAACTTTGTTGATATTTCATCATACCCACTAGATGTTTTTGATTTTAAAGATTTTATGATGGACATTATTTCTGTTGGGGTAGTGAGGGTCAAATTCATATTATGGAAGTTACTTGAAATGTCTGGTCTAAGGTAATCCATAGCAGCATCTACCGAACCTGACAACCCCATCTTTTCAGTAACAGTTATAAAATGTTTGTTAAAAAGTTCTGCAACACTATACACATCTGTCACCAATGCATCATTTACTCTTAATGCTATTTGTTCCTCTTCATGTCTGGTTCTACCGGTCTCCTCCTTCACTATATCCCATATTGTCTTTATTTTGTTATCTGATATGACTATCTTTTCCTTGTAATATATTTGCTTTGACATCCGTATTACAGTCTTTAATATTTTGCAGTATTTCTTATAATGTGCTATAGCATCAACATTGGAAATGTTTCGGATTGACAGATACAGTTTTCTTTTTGTTTTACAAGATACCCCTATTCCTCGAGTAATCCATGGCTTCTTTGTAGACTTTGCTCTAACCTTGGTAAGTTTTGGGGGAAAGCAGTGTTCAAATAAGGTAAGCACTTTATTAGCAAAAATGTTATATTTTTCATTCATGCCATGAGCACTGTAAACATCAGTCCAGTGAATGTCTCTGAGGAGTGTCCTAAAATAATCAATTTTTGGCTTACTGATTACCCTCTTGAGCTCAGATTTAACAGATTTTATATCCTGTTCAGTATTAACATTTAACAGAAGGAACTGCATGTCATGGTCTGAGAGGCCATTGACTATTGGTTTTGTAATATAATTTTGTTCATTTGACTTTTCTATAAAGATATTATCAATGGCTGTTTGTGAGCAAGTGGTTATCCTAGTGGGGAACTTTACTGTGGGAATTAAGTTGAATGATAGTGTTACTAACTCAAATAGGTTCTTATTGGGAGAGTCTTTAAGGAAATCTACATTGAAATCACCAGCAACCACTATTTCTTTGTTTTTGGTTGTTAAATGGGCCAGTACAGCTTCAAGGTGGTTTACAAACAGATTAAAGTTACCTGCAGGTGCTCGATATACACTTAATATTATGAAAGATTTTTTGTGAAAATCTAATTCTGTTGCACATGCTTCCATATGCTGTTCTAGGCAAAATTTATGAATGTCTATGTTCTTAAATTTATGACAGTTCCTGATGAATGTGGCAACTCCTCCTTTCTCCATTTCTGATCTACAATAGTGAGATGCTAACCTAAACCCTGTAACACTTAAAAGTTCTATACCAGTGGTCACATGATGTTCAGAGAGGCAGATTATGTCAGCTGGGTTTGAAGACTCTAATTCATCTATGCAGATAGTTAATTCATTAATTTTATTTCTCAGTCCTCGAATATTTTGATGCAATAAAGATAGCTGACATTTCACATTGACTGACTTAAAATTGGATGGAGTTAAAATATCTGCTGACAGTTGAAAATTCTTAACCAATGGCTGTTTATGTTGATGTAATAAGCTGGAATTATGTTTTTTGATTTCTTTCTCAAACTGAAGGTTTGTCTCAGTTCTAACCTCTCTTAAAATTTGTTTTCTTTCTGTCCTCCCTACCCTAAAAAAGGGTCTTTTCTGAATCCTATAACCACTGGTATTTTACCACTCATGACAGTGCCTCCCCCCTTTAACTTTCCTGCTATTTCCCCAGCCAATTTACCCTTCCCCTTCCTGTTGAGGTGAAGGCCATGCCTAGTATAATCCCACCTACTGACAGAATCAACATGAACCACACCAATGTGTGACCCCGCACCCGACATGAGCAGCCGTTCCAGCTCCAAATTAACTCTCTTGACAGAAGGTTTGCCGTAAATACACGTTTTAACGGTCGTGAGCCTCAATTACCTTCGGACGTGGTGAGTTGATGTTAGTCAAGAATGCTTGTAAGACGACAAAGACGCAATTACCAACACCTTACCTAGTTTGAACGAGATAGTGTAATAGGGCTATGAGAAACTGAATGTTCCTTCTGTGATATTGCAGAAAGGTTTGGCAGGAACATAGTCCCTGTACACGGTTACTTGTAGCGGTGGTAACGAGAATGTACGGTGGCAGTAAGACCGGTACCGGGATGGCAACGTGGTCTACATAACGCTATTGTAACCCAACATGCTCTACATAGTGTCGACATGTTGCCTTGGCCTGCTCGATCACCAGCAAATATGGGGCATCACCGGAGGTCAACTCCAGCGTTTGCGTGCTTGCATTAAACATTCTGGCGGTTACACTGGTTATTAATGTTCCAGCATTTGATATTTGCAATGGCTTGTCTCGCGCTTACATTAACTTGTCATCTTGCATTGTTAATCACTAAAGTATGTTACCTAGGCAAATGTAATGCCGATATTTCATTATTCTACTTTAATTATATTCTAGTGCTGCGATTTTTTCGGTCAGTCTATTAAATGAACACGAGAGAGAAAGAGAAAGCGAGAGAGATAGAGAGATAAAAAGGGCCAAGATTGGAGAGCAGAATAAAACTTAAACATGAAACGTTCAACAAACAAGGGAAGCTACAAAACTGAATTGACACGGAAGAGATACCAAAATTGCAAAAATCTTTTCCACAATAGTAAGATCGTAAGTATGGGATTAGGTTTAAGTAGTTCTAAGTCCAGAGGATTGATAACATCAGATGTTAAGTCCCGTAGTGCTTAGAGCCATTTGAACCATTACGTACTGTTAATCATTGTTGTGTTATATAGAATATTATTATTCACAGACCATGTAAATTAATGTCTGTATATATTGCCTAGATTGTAAGCACTATGACGTGTCCTGAGTTACAAGCACATGGCTGTATGAAAGGTAATTTTAGCGGACCAATAAAAATCACAATTACTCAAATGGAACGAGAAGAAATCCTAATACTCCCCCTGACATAGTCTTCACAGTGGGCTACAGATTATAGACGTGGGTCTAAATAACATGGTACAACAATTATGAACAGTAAAGAAACGGCATAACAATATTAACTGGCCGCCAGCAATGATGTAAAAACATTGCCGCTTAGACTGTCACCTGTTGATGTGCACGATGTGTCCCGGCTGGGCGCTGCGCCGTTGCAGTCCGCGCAGGAACTCCCTGGTGCACACGTTAAGCGCCAGCACATTCACTTCCAGCATCTGGCGCCACTCGTCAGTAGCGCCGTCTGTACAGCGAACAACGACAGCACGTTAAGGCGAAGCAGCTACCGGATATATCGTCCAGCAGCAAAATAAAATCCGATTTTTACTAATTTCATTTATCATGTGGCACACAAACGAAAATGGGCCGCTCCGATGTGACATATAATCAAATAAGTAGATTTTGCGAAGTATGGCGATAAAATAAAGGCACTGTTGCAGTAAAATATTTTATTTCAAAAACATACCAATTTAGTTATTGTCACACTCAATGTACTTCTCTTCTCTATACCTACAACGCTCCAAGCGAATTTTCCATTGATGGAAAGATTGCTCTGTGAGCTTCTTCATGAAGCGCGCGACTTTTTCTTTCACTGCTTCGATGGACTGAGATCTTGTTCCATTTAATGCGAATTTAGCCTTGTGGAACAGATAAAAGTCGCATGACGCTGGGTGGGTGCTCTAACACTGGGATGCTGTGCTTTGCTAGAATTCTCTTAACAGGCAATGCGGTCTGAGCCGATGCGTTGTCTCGATGCAAAATCCACGACTCGTTTTTTCACAATTCGCGTCGCTTTTCTCTTATTTTCTCACGGAGTTGAGCAAGAGTCTGAAAGTAGTAGTGTTGATTAACAGTTTGACCTTGAGGAACCCAGTGAAGACACACTACATCGAAGAAAACAATCATCATCGTTTTGTATCTTGATTTGCTCATTCGAGCTTTTCTCGCTCTCGGTGTAGATGGGTTCATCCATTGCATGCATTGGCGCTTAGTTTCTGGATCGTACATTAAGTGAAAAACCAAGATTCGTTACACATCATCACTCTGTCCAAGAAATTAGTATAATTTTCAGTCGTGTTCAAAGTGTCTGTACAAACATTTTCACGAGCTTCTTTTTGTGCGATCGTAATAATTTTCGACACCAGTTTCGCACACACTTTTCGCATGTTAAATTGGTTATGTAAAATTTGCCTTTCGCATTCTGTGTCAATTTCTACAGTCTCAGCAATCGATCGAGTACTCAACCAACGGTCAGACGAACCAGATTACGTGCTTTTTCTATATTTTCGTCCGGTTTGTATGCTGAAGGTCGTTCCGGATGTGAGTCATCTTCAGCGTCATTTCGGCCATCTCAGCCATATTGAAAACGCTTGAACTACTCGTGCACGTGATAAACAGCCTCCACTATATACTTCTTTTCATAAAAATAGCTTTCAGTAGCTATTTTTCCAACTTGTATGTGAAACTTCAGACTTCAAGAAGAATATAAATACCGAGCGAGGTGGCGCAGTGGTTAGACACTGGACTCGCATTCGGGAGGACGACGGTTCAATCCCGCGTCCGGCCATCCTGATTTAGGTTTTCCGTGATTTCCCTAAATCACTCCAGGCAAATGCCGGGATGGTTCCTCTGAAAGGGCACGGCCGACTTCCTCCCCCCATCCTTCCCTAATCCGATGAGACCGATGACCACGCTGTCTGGTCTCCTTCCCCAAACAACCAACCAACCAACCAAGAATGTAATAATTCCAATCCCAAAGAAAGCAGGTGTTGACAGATGTGAAAATTACCGAACTATCAGTTTAATAAGCCACAGCTGCAAAATACTAACACGGATTCTTTACAGACGAATGGAAAAATTAGTAGAAGCCGACCTCGGGGAAGATCAGTTTGGATTCCGTAGAAACACTGGAACACGTGAGGCAATACTGACCTTACGACTTATCTTAGAAGAAAGATTAAGGAAAGGCAAACCTGCGTTTCTAGCATTTGTAGACTTAGAGAAAGCTTTTGACAATGTTGACTGGAATACTCTCTTTCAAATTCTAAAGGTGGCAGGGGTAAAATACAGGGAGCGAAAGGCTATTTACAATTTGTACAGAAACCAGATGGCAGTTATAAGAGTCGAGGGACATGAAAGGGAAGCAGTGGTTGGGAAGGGAGTGAGACAGGGTTGTAGGCTCTCCCCGATGTTATTCAATCTGTATATTGAGCAAGCAGTAAAGGAAACAAAAGAAAAATTCGGAGTAGGTATTAAAATCCATGGAGAAGAAATAAAAACTTTGAGGTTCGCCGATGACATTATAACTCTGTCAGAGACAGCAAAGGACTTGGAAGAGCAGTTGAATGGAATGGACAGTGTCTTGAAAGGAGGATATAAGATGAACATCAACAAAAGCAAAACTAGGATTATGGAATGTAGTCGAATTAAGTCGGGTGATGCTGAGGGAATTAGATTAGAAAATGAGACACTTAAAGTAGTAAAGGAGTTTTGCTATTTGGAAGCAAAATAACTGATGATGGTCGAAGTAGAGAGGATATAAAATGTAGACTGGCAATGGCAAGGAAAGCGTTTCTGAAGAAGAGAAATTTGTTAACATCGGGTATAGATTTAAGTGTTAGGAAGTCATTTCTGAAAGTACTTGTATGGAGTGTAGCCATGTATGGAAGTGAAACATGGACGATAAATAGTCTGAACAAGAAGAGAATAGAAGCTTTCGAAATGTGGTGCTACAGAAGAATGCTGAAGATTAGATGGGTAGATCACGTAACTAATGAGGAAGTATTGAATAGGATTGGGGAGAAGAGAAGTTTGTGGCACAACTTGACAAGAAGAAGGGACCGGTTGGTATGGCATGTTCTGAGGCATCAAGGGATCACCAATTTAGCGTTGGAGGGCAGTGTGGAGGGTAAAAATCATGGAGGGAGACCAAGAGATGAATACACTAAGCAGATTCAGAAGGATGTAGGTTACAGTAGGTACTGGGAGATGAAGAAGCTTGCATAGGATAGAGTAGCATGGAGAGCTGCATCAAACCAGTCTCAGGACTGAAGACCACAACAACAACAACATGTGAAACTTCACTACAAATGGAAATGAAATGAGCGTATGGCATCGTTGGCCGGGAGGCCTCATTCGGGGAAGTTTGGCAGCCAAGTCCTATTCCATTCGACGCCACATTGGGCGACTTGCGCGCCGGTGATGAGGACGAAGTGATGATGAAGACGACACAACACCCAGTCCACGAGCGGAGAAAATCTCCAACCCGACCGGGAATCGAACCCGGGCCCGCTTGTACGTTACCACCAAGCTAAGCAGGCGGACTTCACGACAATTCGTTGCTCTATTATTACACATCATTTTTCCGACAAAACGAAATAACAGCTGTTAGCAAACGGAGGGCACAGCCACACTGGTTTGCCTACTGACACCTGAGATGCTGCATTCGACTGAGAATTCTTTGCGCTTCACAGCTATTGGTCGTTCATATTTGGCTCAAGCGTACTTAATCTGTGACAGCACCAGTCCCCTTATTTTATAGCCATACCACTTACTACAGTCAGCTGAATGGCATCATTATTTATGTGGCAATGCTCTTAGGTGATTTTAGATGCAAGGCTTATACAAAAAGCCGGCCGAAGTGGCCGTGCGGTTAAAGGTGCTGCAGTCTGGAACCGCAAGACCGCTACGGTCGCAGGGTCGAATCCTGTCTCGGGCATCGATGTTTGTGATGTCCTTAGGTTAGTTAGGTTTAACTAGTTCTAAGTTCTAGGGGACTAATCACCTCAGCAGTTGAGTCCCATAGTGCTCAGAGCCATTTTTTAGCTTATACAAAAATACGTACTCGTTTTCAAAACATACCATTTGATGGACTAAAATAATTAATTCCCAAATTTTCTCTGTTGTAATAAATAGTAAAATGATTTTCAATAATTACCATGAAAAATAACAATAACAATATTCAATCATACAGTGGAATATAGCAAACCAACCACATCCGTGTATTCTGTTGGTGATGAGCTGCTGCACACTGCTACACTGATTTGCTGACATTTTCATAGTGATGCCTAACAGTTGGCAGCTCTTGCGCATGGTAAAAAGCTTGAACATTCACAAATATGTACCACAGGTTTCCACTACGAAGAAATACTTCTTTTGCAGCTATGACACAGTAAAAGTTAGTGTACACAACTGTAGCCAGAGGGTCTAAAAGGCATAAGATGACTCGACATGGAGATGTGAATTTCAGTTAATGGCCGGAACTAGTTACTGCTTGGTATTTGTCTCTTGTACAGTAGATAATCTGACCTGTGAGTACTATTGAAGTAGTTCACAGTGCCGACGACTGATTAGTTAGACCAAGTGACCAGGTGGGTTGAGAGATGACAGACAAGTACTCGTGTCTGATAGAGATCGTTTCTACTAATTGTTGAAAGCATCTGACATTCTTATAAAGGCTTTTGGTCTGACACCTCACTAAGTTCGTTCGTCCTCTGTTAGAATATTGCGGTGTGGGATCCTTACCAGGTGGGATTGACGGAGGACATCGAAAGGGTGCAAAAAAAGGGCAGCTCGTTTTGTATTATCACGTAATAGGGGAGAGAGTGTGGCAGATATGATACACGAGTTGGGATGGAGGCAAAAACTCGTCGCGGCGAGATCTATTTACGAAATTTCAGTCACCAACTTTCTCTTCCGAATGCGGTGTGGGATCCTTGCCAGGTGGGATTGACGGAGGACATCCAAAGGGTGCAAGAAAGGGCAGCTCGTTTTGTATTATCATGTAGTAGGGGAGAGAGTGTGGCAGATATGATACACGAGTTGGGATGGAAGCAAAAACTCGTCGCGGCGAGATCTATTTACGAAATTTCAGTCACCAACTTTCTCTTCCGAATGCGAAAATATTTTGTTGAGCCCAACCTACATAGGTAGGAATGATCATCAAAATAAAATAAGAGAAATCAGAGCTCGAATAGAAAGGTTTAGGTGTTCGTTTTTCCCGCGCGCTGTTCGGGAGTGGAATGATAGAGAGATAGTATGATTGTGGTTCGATGAACCCTCTGCCAAGCACTTAAATGTGAATTGCAGAGTAATTATGTAGATGTAGATGTAGAAGTAAATGTGTCTGTTAGAGTAACAAATTGATTAAAGAAAGAGTAATGACTTGCTACTCAAGCAAACCACTTCTGTTAACCCTAGGAGAGTTACACATCTTCTGTATCCTAACCTCTTCTACCAAGCAGGTTTTCTTCCTCCCATCTCCGCTACAAAGGCTGATTTCAAAGCAAACTGAACCCACAATGTCGTCAACATCCTCATTGCGTCACACAGCAGTACTGGACCTGTGCAGGGAGCTACACAAATGATGCACGGCGAACGCAATGACAGCCCCATTAACGCGTTTACTGTGCGATATGTGGAGGCTGCAGATCAGCGCATAGGTGGTTCTGTGATTTTTGAGTACGTTTTGCGTACCATGGCTTGGATCTTCTTATTCAGGTTACCGTGAACGTGGCCCAGGATGTATCTTCTAACATTCGCGGTGACCAAGTGTTGCCATTTCTCCGACATCTTCATGATGAGTGTTCTTTCGATACTGCCCTCTTCCAAGATGACAACACCCGGGTTCACAGGGCTCCTCTCATTCGTTCCTGATTTGACGGACACTCAGGCACTCTAGCACAACTGGACTAACCCACTAAATCATCCGATCTTAACCCCACAGAAAATATCTAGAATATTTGGAACAACAGGCGAAACACAGCATACAAAATGTACGAAATCTGGTATCTCTGAGGAAGTTGATCATCAATAAGCGGCTTTATATGGATATAGCATACCTGAACCAACCTTGTGGACTTCCTTCCTCGCCGAACTGAGGGCGTTATACAAGCTACAGGCGGCGTTACACAATATTCACGTAGAGCCTCCAGGGAATGACTGAATATTATGTTCGGTATGCTGTCGTAGATAACAATTTCAGCAACTTGTGGAACGTACTGACTCTTAAAATTCTGCATGCAGACAGTCAAGTATGCGTCAGATGTAAATTTGTTGGATAGAAGCTTCTCCGCAGAATCGACGTAAACAGAAGCATATGGAACACACTTCCAAGAAGAAGAGGAAGGCTGATAAGACATGTGTTACGACATCAGCAAATAACTTTCATGGTGCTAGAGAGAGCTGTGGAGACTGAAACTTGTGGGGGGAGTTACAGATTGGTAAACATCGAACAAATAATTGTGGATTTAGGGTGCAAGTTCTGCTGTGAGAAGAATAAGTTAGCGCAGGAGAGGAATTCGTGGCGGGCCACATCGAATCGATCAGAAGAGTAATGAGTTAACAAGAAAAGAAAAAAAATCTGTCGTACGTTAACACTGTTTTTGAGATCGTTAGACTAGTCTCTTTATGGAGATATTCTCGAAAAAACTTCGATAAAAAACGTCGATGCTATTCACCTGGTGCACTTTGTCGCGTGATGACGTCGATCACGCAGACTGAGCAGATATCGTCGCACGATCTCCTACACATACTAAATGAAAGATTGTGTTGGTCAGGGCAACTGACGAACGCTAATAAGCGTGCGTGAATCTGAGGTGGACGTCGCGGTGGCCACAGTGGCCATGCTGTTTGGAGCCTACCAGTTACTCTCTCTTCGGGTTCTGCTGGAGTTTCATGCACCAGTAACTTCAGGTAACCCATAAGAAAAAAAAATCTAACTGAGGGATTAAGAGTCGAGGATAGCGCTGGCCATGAGAGAGGACTTTTCTTTCCGATCTAATAATAAGAAGCAAGTTGATGGGTGCTTAACAACGAGTCTCTTTCCATATGAGCCAACACCATCTCAAATTATGCTGTGAGGACAATTCCTTACTAACAGCCTAGAGCAGTTCTACGTGGATCAAACGACTCAATTTCTCATTTCAACCCACGGCGATAAACATCTTCCAGTGACGATGGTGCCTGTTGTGAACTGGGCTCGGTACACTGCTTCCAGGCACTACGCCTTGGTATACTACACACTAGAAGCATTTCTGCAGAGTCCTCTAGTGAATAATGCTTCATATTCGACAAGCAATCATGAAATGTAGGCAGTGGTAGATTCACTATGGAGACATTACTTGTCTGCTGCCTGGTGCGCTTCCATAGCGGCCACTCACTTGGCCTGCTCCCTACTGGGAGCAGCCAGGTGTGGCTCCAACACGGACAGGCGGGAAAGAGGTGCAGGTCATGATTACCTCCCCCACAAAAAAAAAAAAAAAATATATATATATATATATATATATATATATATATATATATATATATATATATATATATAACACTTGACAAAAAAGTGAATCACCCAGAAGGGGAGGAGGAAACGAAGTTAAGCTTCACTTGTATGTGATGGTATTTTAGTGATTACAAAATCGAGTCAAATTTACCAAGAGCTTCGCAGTATGAGCGCACTTATCACTATGACATACCACACTCCCTCTGGCTTGCTTGCATGGAACCGTCGTCCTCCTCGCATTCGGGAGGACGACGGTTCATACCCGTCTCCGGCTGTCCTGATTTAAGTTTTCCGTGATTTTCCTAAATCGTTTCAGGCAAATGCCGGGATGCTTTCTTTGAAAGGACACGGCCGATTTCCTTCCCCATCTTTCCCTAAACCGAGCTTGAGCTCCGTCCCTAATGACAACGACTGCACGTTAAACACATCTCGTCCCCTTCTGGTCCTTGATGTCCTGGATACCGGAAGTGGGATGGAGTGACATCCGAGCTGGTTCAATACACGTTCGGTCTGGGGAAAGAAGCGGGTCTAGAAAGAACTGGGTCTCTTGTTAGTCACAAGAGTACAACATCACACAGATAGTTCGCAGAGAGACGAATCAAGTGGCATTGTCCTGTTTAAAAGTGGTACCACGATACTGTTGTATGAGAGATAACACATAAGAACACAGCATGTTGTGATGTACCACTATACCGTCAGAGTTGCCTCAACCTCAGAGTTCCCTCAACCACTACCAGCCGTGACCTGACGTCATGCCTGATGGCTCCTCAAGCCATGGCATCTGGAATACCGCTGCAGTGTCCCTCCAAAACACTGGAAGAAAGGGACCTCTTCCCAGGTCGCCACCATAACTCCCAATGACGCTCATCCAGAGTAGTGCAAATTGAGATTCATTGCTGAACACGGTGAAAGGGTCCTGTAGTCCCCTTTCATTATCATTTTATTTGCTTCCCAATGATACAGAACTCTCTGGCATGCGTGAGTGAATGAATGTGGGTGTGTTTCATTTTGCTATACAGTGGTTTAGTCTGCTGCAGAGAATCAACGGTAGTCGTACAGAATGGCCAACCCTTGTTGTTTTCAGGTAGGCAAAGGGGTTTGCTCCCCTTGTGTGAAAGTTACCGGTGTTACGTTGGTGGCGGAAGCCTCATCTCTTGGTTTTCCTGGCCACGGAGTCACGTGGGAGGCGTTGGAGTGTGTGAGATGGTCAGTCTGCTTCCAGCTCGCCGAGGGTCTGCAGCCGAAGTGTCTTCGAAGAAGGGTGAGTTGACAAACGCGTGGCGCGTTGTCTCATAGCAAGAGGGGAGCTTTTAGCTTTTGGTCTCGCATTTCATCTTATAATGATTGATTTTCTGGGTCGCAGCAAGGAATGCAAGGCTTTTGCAGATTTTCAGTTTGATTCCTAATGCAGACTTGACTTTCATCCGTACAAAGAACATAGCACAAAGGTGTTGCATATGTTGAAGCGCCCTCGGTTTAGTGTGAATGTTTGTGTGCCTGCAACTGCGTGTGTATGCATTCTAATCTTTTCCGATTCTTGGTAATTTTTGCTTCTTTGTGAATTTTCTTTGTCCCATTACTTTATGACGGTGGAAACCACCCACATGGGTTAATATTAGAGTTTGTTGGCCCTCTGTCATTATCCTTTGCCTCTTCAAATGTACCCTCTGTAAAATTATAATTGTCCGCAACTGCGTGGTTTGATGTTACTAAAATTGTGTCTCCGCGAACCATGTTGACACACGAGTCTGTTGTGAAATGTATAGCGTTTCACTAGCAATTGTACTTAGTTACCAGGCAACAGCAGTCTATATATGCATTACATCAGTGTTTTAAGGAATAAATAATTTTGCCTCCAATCTTATCCAGTGTACCGATGTTACGTCTCCCTTACCTACGCCATTTACCTTGTAGTTTTCCTTGTTAGCCCACCCATAGCGTTTCCATGCGCACAGGTCCAAAAATTAGTGTCCCTTTTTTATTTAAAACAAATGTTTTGGAATATATCTTGTTTTCAGGAATGTTGCTGCAAGCTGCACTTTCGCACAGTGTTCACGCACTCTTTACTTTATTCAGTATTTGATTCACGTGAACAATGCCTGGATCATATTAATAATTACATCCCATTCTTTATCAGTGACTTTACAATGAATGTTCTTTTGTGAGTTTTTCTTATGAATGATGATGAGGTCCCATACTCCGAGGAGCGTGGGGAACGATGCGGGAGACCCGCACCGTCGTACTAGGCAAGGTCCTAGCGGAGGTGTTTTGCTCCATTGCCTTCCTCCGACCGTAATGAGGATGAATGATGATGACGAAGACGACACAACAACACCCAGTCATCTCGAGGCAGGGAAAATCCCTGACTCCGCCGGGAATCGAACCCAGGGCCCCGTGTGCGGGAAGCGAGAACGCTACCGCTTTTTTTTTTTTTTTTAATTGATCTCATTTTGTTCGTTTTTGTTCGTTGTATCTGCTCGGGGCGGATGTCGCAAGACACCCGTTTCAGTTCGTCGTTGATCCATTAACTCAAACCTATTATTTGTCGTGTGGCTAGAGTTGGTGGCGACCCAATCTTTTACGTTGATTTGAATGTCAGATAGCATTTTCTTATTTAAAGTGCTCGTGGCTCTGTTAGCCATCAGAATACATTCAAAGTACGCTTCACGCTTCCTACACATATCGACCTTTTATTCACGCTACTGCTACTTACAACAGTGCAACACCATTTATCAGCAATCCATGCTTCCCCGTCACGGCGTACTTCCACATGCAGCCGTTGTGTTGTGGTGTTAACGACAGCCTAAACATGAAGTGGAAATTCCCTAGTCTACTGCTAGTCTCCGACCAATGGTGAGGGACGAAACGGAATTTTGCAATGAGTTCATTACTTGCTCTTAGCTGGCAGCCACAGATGTGGTTATGACGTGCTTGGTGCACAATATGGCGATTCTCCTTTGTTGTCAGACGTGGTCGCCCAGTACGTTGACGATGAATATGCCTGGCCTCACATTCCTATGCATTGATCACTCAATATCTAATGTTGTTCACACCTCTTACATTACCTAGTAGCCGGTAACATCAGTAAAAATGAATGCTGAAGGACTTGGAAGTTCCTCTTATCATTCTGTTTATTGGTTTTTCTCCACTTACCTTCTTCTCAGGCTTGACAATAAAGAAATTTGCAGTCCTTTTTATGGTCTCTTCTCCACTTATAGAATCATAATTTGGTCTTTTCACTTTTCACTTTCTCTATTGTACAACACCAAATACTACTCATCGTAGATAAAATCATAGTCAGTCCCAATTAAAATCGTGCTACTGAAGGAGGCTTCGGGAAGTTATTTCCCTAAAAAAATGGTCTTGCACTTTCCTCTGTATACGATACATGACAAGAGTGTGGCCAACTAAAAGATACACGTAAACAGTATATTCGAAACGCCATTACCTGACAGGAGACTCTCGTAGAAGAGGCCAGCATTATTGATGAGCACATCAATTCCACCAAAGTTGTCGCTGGCCCATTGGAAAGCACGCAGGATGTCTTCTTCCTTCGTGAGATCGCACTCCAAGACGTGAAGTTCACCACCTTGTTCTCGAGCAAGTTTCTCCACTTCCTGGAAAATTAACATTTAAGAGAAGATTTACAAAGGAAATCCAATATAATTCAGTGAAGCTGCTGTCAAACGGGTGGCATTTACCTCACATTTGGCTACAAATTGTTTGTTTTTCCGTTCAGTTTTCAGACTTTAGTTCGCCACGAACTCCTGTGTCAACCTCTTCATCTCGATTATTTATTGGATGTATTCCAACCTCCGTCCTCTCCCACAGTTTTAGTCCTTTGATCCCTCTAGTGCAAAAAAGTTATTCCCTGATCTCTAAACATAATGTCTTAATACACGACCTACATTCGTTTGTTCATTGACTCTCAGGAGACCCTCCTACAAATAGTATGAACCAATAATTCAGTTTCTGATCTCCTATAACCAATCGTATTTCATGAAGTCACCAATAGCTGCAATCACATTTGTGCCACATGCCGTCTGGTCAAAGAGGCATTACAAGTGTTCTTTGGGCGTAGTGTCCCGTCACCCTGGTCTTAAATCACAGTTCTATGGCTTTGAGAGCCTGCTTCCACAATGTGTGACTGGCAATATTACTGATGCACAGGCACAACAAGTGAAATTGTTTTGACGGAAACTACTTGTTTTTATGGGGGATGTAATGCTGAGGTGGAACTGAGACATGAGAAAAGAGATTCTTATTAAAAGAGGTATTATAGCATGTTTCGTAATGTGAGGATCCATGTGGTGTGGCGATACGGCAGGGTTCCGAGATTTCTGAAGTAATGTTGCTACGATGCTCGCTACCTCGCCATACCGTTTACACTGATGACTGAGGAGGCAAAACATTATGACCGCCCGCTTATTAGCATACTGCTCCACATTTGGGATGCAATGCAGCAGCGATTCTGCGTGGCATGGACTCGGCAAGTCCTTGGTAGGTTTCCGGAGGTATCAGATGTCTACGCAGATGGCACGCAATTCTCGTAAATTATGGGACGCTGCTTTGTGGACGTTGAGATGGCGCCATCGAACACTATTGTAGGACCTATGGACGCACAGGCGAATGTCTCCATAATACTGGCCCCAGCAGCCTGCATTTTTTGAGCATCCCTTCGCCTGGACGATGGCGTATCTGAACATCTACCTGGTATAACAAATGGCTCTGAGCACTATGGGACTTAACTTCTGAGGTCATAAGTCCCCTAGAACTTAGAGCTACTCAAAACTAACTAACCTAAGGACATCACACACATACATGCCCGATGCAGGATTTGAACCTGCGACCGTAGCGGTCGCGCGGTTCCAGACTGTAGCGCCTAGAACCGCTCGGCTGGGTATAACAAGAAATGTGATTCATCCGATCAGGCGACACGTTTCTATCATTCCACGGCCCAATATCGACGATCCCGTCCCAACCGCAATCGTAATTGACGATCTAGTTGGGTCCACATGGGAACACGTATGAGTCGTCTGCTGTGGAATCACATGTTCAACAATGTGCTCTGAACGGTGTGCTGCGAAACACCTGTGCCTGCACCAGCATTACACTTTGTCAGATTTGCCACATATTGTCAGCTTACAGTGCAGACAAGCCCACAACCTTCAAGTTCTGTGATTAGAAGTGGACGTCCAACACGTGTTTGGGGGACTCGAGGATTCACCGTCCTTTCGCCACTTTCCGCAGATGCTCACGACAGTAGCACATGAACAGCCGATCAGCTTCGTCGTGTTCCAGATGCTCGTTCCCAGGCGCCAGGCCATATCAGTTTGTCCTTTCTCAGAGTCGCTTATGTCAGTGGATTTCCACATTTGCGTTGCTCTACTCCGCTTATATACGAGGTGGAATCCAAAATTTTCGGGACTGGTGCTGCCATCCGGAAAGTAGGAGTAGTAGATCTTTGCACCGCTAGGTGGCGAGAGCTGCATAGCTGATGAGTCAGTGTGCAGAGTGGCATTCAGCTGGGAGGACGTGTTGCATGTCCACAGTGATTTCCGTAATACTGTGTGTTTGGTGTGTGGCGATTTTACGGTGGATCTATGAATAGAAAAGCGTGTGTGTATCAAATTCTGTGCGAATCTCGTGAAAAGTGCTACGGTGACACTTGCAATGATTCAACAAGAGTTTGGGGGACACAGCATTAGCTGTACGCATGTCTCTGAGTTCAGGGCCGGCCGTACAGACGTCGAAGATGATGCTCACACTGGAAGGCCCGTTAGCTGCACAACGCCAGACATTGTTGCCAAACTTCAACAATTGGTTCGTGCGGATCGACGTCGAACCATTCAAGACTTTGCGGATGAAGTGGGTGTTGGTTATGGGAGATATCAACTGATGAACTGGGCATGCATCGTGTCGCCGCAAAATTTGTGCGATCTTCACTGCCGATCAGAAGGCATAGCGTGTTGATGTGTCCACAGACCTTCATCAGACGGCATCTGATGATCCAACCTTCTTGTCTCGGGTTATCACCGGGGATGAGAGCTGGATTTACAGTTATGACCCAAAGCCACAAGAGCTTGGGCTCTCCAAGGCCCATAAAACCGAGACAGATGAAGAGCCAAGTGAAGAACATGATCATCGTTTTCTTTGACACCAAAAGAATTGTGCACAAAGAATTCGTCCCACCCAACCAAACGGTGAATTCCGCGTACTACTGTGTCGTTTTGCGACGGCTCCGTGAAAACGTGCAGCGACAACAGCCCGAACTTTGGCGACAAGGAAACTGCCTGCTACATCGCGACAACGCGCCCTGTCACACGTCCTTGCTCACCACGACCTTTTTGGAAAAAAACAGCATGGCGGTTGTACCCCACCCACCACACTCGCCAGATTTGGCACCTTGCGACTTTGCGCTATTCCCAAAACTGAAACTCAAGTTGAAAGGCCGTCGGTTCGGCACTCTAGACAGGATTCAAGAAGAATCGCTGTCGGTGATAAACACCCTCAAAGAACAGGACTTCCAGAAAACGCTTGACTAGTGGCAGACGCGCTGGGACTGGTGTGTACGTGCGGATGAGAACTACTTCAAGGGTGATGGTGACCATTAGTCCAAAGGTAAGGTTTTCAACAGATGGCAGCACCAGTCCCGAAAATTTTGGATAGCACCTCGTACACTCATGTACAAAAAAGACAGAACACCTTAAACCACTGGAGATAGGACATTCATATTCACAGGACATGTACATTAGTATGTCCTGCAGAAGTGGTTAGCATTTCAGTCACCTCAATTCAGCATGTGTACTGTTGCCTAGCAGGGTCAGGGTCTGTCGTGGGCCCCAATAACTTGTTCCATGCGTAATGGTATCGACGCGCATAAGGCGCGAATGGCATCCTGTGGTACAGTCGTCCATGCTGCATTCACCTGATTCCGAAGTTCATCTGTGGCCGTTGGCACTGGGTCACAGTACTGCTCCTATCATTTCACCGTATCCCACACATTTTCGATTGGTGACAAGTCTGGTGATCTGGTGGGCCAGAGCAAACGGCTGACATCCTGTGACAAGAAGAAGGCACGTGTTGGTGCAGCAACGTGGGGCCTTGCATTGTCTCACTGAAAAATGGCGTCTGGGTGTTGTGCAGAAAGGGTATGGCTACAGGTTTCAGTATGGCCTGGACACACACCAGCTGTGATTTGTGGCTGTACCCAATAGCAATCCACACCATAAGGCCTTGAGCTGAAGCTGTAATACATCACTGTGATGCCGCTCCCCTTGTTCGCAGCGAACCAAAACGCGACTATGATTAGCAAACAAACAGAATTTGGATTCATCTGAAAACACTATCTGATGCCATTTCTGCCCCCAGTGACGCCATTCCACACACCTTTGGCGTCTAGCACGTTTCTGCACATTCGTCAAACATAGGTGGAAAGTGAACGAAGTGCACATAATCCATGCCATAATAAACGGCGATAGACTATCACTCCTGATAGTGTACGATGTGTTACACTGTTCCACTGTTGCGCCAGAGCCGAGGAGGACGCAAATCTGCCCTGCAATGCCATTCGGACGAGGTGTCGATCTTCTCGGGGGGTGGTCTGGATGATGGGACCTGAACCATCTCGTCGTGTTCTGCAGCCTTCCATGAATCATTCTGCAAACATCCCTTGCACTGCCGAAACCCTTGGACCCACACAAGCAGCAGTTTCTCGGATGGATGCGTGGCATTCTCTCATGCCAATAATGTGCCCTCATTCCAATTGACTCATTTGACGGTACGGTTCGCCCATACGTCTGCGAGGCATCCTGCACGTCCGATCAGGTCACATTGGTCAGTTGCTCTTCCTGTGCCCCCCCCCCCCCCCCCCCCCCCCAAATCCCCCCGATTACCTCTCCCCCCTGTAGGGAATGTGTGTACCCGAACTGTCTGCGTGTAATGTGATTCATTTGAAAGTGTGCGAAAGTTTCCTAAATGTTTGCGAGTCGTGCAGCTGAGGCGGGACAGCCGGTATTCACGTGGTGGGATGTGGGGAACTGTCTGAAAACCACACACAGGCTGGCCGGCACACCGACCCTCGTCGTTAATCCGACGGGCGGATTCGGTTCGGGGTCGACGCATCTCCCCATCCCAGAAGTGGCGCCTTAAGACGCACAACTATCTGGGCGAATGTACTCTGCATATTGAATGCAAAATATAATTGTAATTCTGTAAGGGCCTAGTGGCTTGCACGTTTTTAATAGTGTCAATTTTTCCGTGCTGAGGATGCTTATCTCAATATCTCCTATTTGTGTGTGTGTCAGCGGGCAGGCGCGGGGGGGGGGGGGGGGGGGGGGGCACAGACGGTGAAACATTGGTGTAGTAGTATCCTCATAAGTGGATTCATTTTTAAATGCAGCCACAAAAAGCCTGTATTGCGGATGCACGAATTACCTAAGCTATAGGGGAAGCCCCCTGACACATGCCGCCCACAAAAAGCTTTGCAACGTCCTCATGACTATTTAAGTCGGCCGGAAACCTCTTTAGACCATGGGATACCACTGCATACAGTCATCCGAAATGTTTGTGGATTGAGTGGAATAGAACCTGGATCAATGTCGTCGATTTCTCATCGCCAATGACTGCAGGATTTACATGATTCCTGATGATTATCGTAGAAGAGGCGGCCAGGTACCAACGCATGTGTCAGGCTGCAGTCCCACGGATTTTTCAGGGTGGTCGGTCAGTCTTATTTTGGGCCAGTATCATCTACAAATCTCAGACACCTCTCATCGCTGTCGCGGGTAATTTCAGGGCTGTGCAGTATCTGGACAAGATCCTCCATCCTACCGTCCAGACTCATTGTCGATTTTTTGGCGACGGGTTCGTCTTTCAAGTCGATGATTCACAAGTACACCTATCCAAGTCAACCAACTGGAATAGCCTGTGCTGCCTGCTGACATGAACCAGATTGAATGTTCTTTGGACCAGTATGCCCCTGAAGAAACCCTCCTCACATACTTAATGACTTCAGGAGGACGATGACGAAAAGTGGACAGGTTTGAGCAGCGATGTCTCAACTACATTGTGCACAGCATGCCAAGGAGGCTCCAAGCATGTTTCAGTGTACTAGGTGGAGCAATACTAGCAGTATGTTTTGATTTCACGGATATGCAAAGATATCCACTTTCAGAGAGAATGCCTTTTTTACTATTTTTTTTTTCATTCAGAGTAAAATTTTTCCCCACTGGCTTATTGCCTCATCCTCTTGAATCTAAACTCACCAACGCTTGCAGATATGCAGGTGTATAAAACATTTTTTGAGCAGTTTGGTTGACGAGGTTCGAGAATTAGCTCGTACACTAAGCCGTTAGCATTTAATGTCTTGTGCTTGCCAAATCGATGGTGGAATTTAGTGTTCCCTTTACGCTTTCTCTCCAAAATGCCACTGCTGACAGTGTACCTAAGTGTATGTATATAACTCCTACAATTTTTTTAGGGAAATGTAGAGATTTAAAAGCTCCTACAATGAGGCCCACTCGTACTCATTATCCTATCCGTTCCCTCATCTTGGCAGACAAAAAACATTATATTTGAGAGGTCAGTTCGTATGACTGCCATGCGGAGCATACTGGTTCATTGTCCAGTTAGGCCAGGGATTTTTTCTTGGTGGAAGGACTGTAATGGACTGCCCTCAGCTTCTAGAGCCCAACTGAGGAGTTGTTTGAGTGAGAGGTAGCGGCTCCATTGTTTGATAAATTGACAAAAGGCCAGGAAAGAGTTGTACTGAACCCCACACTCTCCTTACAACATCCAAATGACATCACTCACAGACGATAAGTTAATAGTACTGGTCAGCTCTGACTTGTCTGTCGAGGTCGGACCACAGAGCTGGAACTATACAGTATACAATGGTCCAAATTGCCTGATGGGTATTGTGTTCAGTGGGGACTTTCCGCCATACAACGTTTCGTATCTCCATAGGCGTGATAACATCACGAAATCGTTATTATCAGCCCATAGTATTATTATACTAGCTGGCAGTGTCTCGACTACAAGCATGGGGAACTGAACCTGAAGAGGGAATGAAATTTGACTTGCAAGTCAATCTAGAGGGGAGAAGAGAGTTCGAACAATGCGTAAACAAGTGTACAGAGCAAACCCAACATGATCATAATGAATGACAGAATAAACTAAGTATACGGAAAACACAGAATGGCGGAAGACAAAGGTCAGGTCCGAGGTAGTTGATGTCTAAGAACTAGCGGACCAGGTCTACTGCTGCCAGCAGGTATACACTCAAGTCAGTGGCTCTGCCGATGAAATCTTAACGCACACATTTTGTGACAGAGTTCTGCAATATTCTCCTGGGTTACCCATGCCACGCCATCTGAATCCATCTCAGTATCTGCTAACCCCATCCCTGTAAAAAGGTCATGCAGGGCCGAAAATGGTCAGGTGGCATAGCTACAGCATGAAACAAGAGATGACGTGAGATTTCCTAGCAGCAGATCGACCACCACAGGAGAGAATGTCGATACACCTGGCTCCACTGATGGGGGAAAAAATTCTGGAGGCTGGGGAAGGGTTGGTCCACTGGCATCAGCAGGGGAGAGGTCTCATCCACTGGCGAGTGGAGAATGGAGAACACTGGTCCAAATTTCACGGGCTCTGCATTGGCAGTCATGAGAGCTGCTCCCAACAGCTCCCTATTCTGGAATAAAAGATAGGAAATCGGAAGGTGCAATGGAGGTAGCAGTGGGTGAGCACACTCGCACAATTGGGAGCCTCCCAGCAGGACAATGCTGTGACTGACCCCATCGACTGGCTAGCTTGGAGACAGTAGTGCAGAGGATACAATGAGTTGCACATATAACTGATTCAAATGATGAGTCAACTGCTCCCAACCAGTATCTACTACAAATAAGCGCCAGCCTTAGTTGCCCACCATGACGCCTAGCAGCCACCCCTGCTGCCCTGCTACTGGCCAGAAGTCCAGGGCCAAATGATAGCTCTATGAGAAAAATGCGTGGGCCACAATGGTCCAGGGCATCCATCTCAGGGTACAACAGATCCAAAAGACCAGACATCTGACGCCCATGCAAACATTGCGCTATATTGTACCCATTAAGAAGCATCATCCAGTACGTGGGAAGAAAGCTAGACAGCACATTGTCATGGAATGAGACAAACGCAGTTCTTCATTTGGGTTTTGAATGTTTACCTGATTCACTCCACCTCTGAGTTAGAAGCCGGGTGAAATGAGGCGGTAGTCAGATGCTGGATACCTACGTGACTGCAAAAATCTGAGAATTCCTGCTACATAAAGTGTCAACCATATACAGAGACGACGATCTGGGGAGATCACTTGATAGCAAAAGTGAATGACAACATGCAAATAGTTGTAGCGGACGTTGTAGAGGACAGGTTGGCCACATGTGGGAAATTTGGCAATGCATCACCCACCAACATTCACGTGATTCCCAAAAGAGGGCACGCAAAGTCGAAGTGTTTCCTTTCCCATAGGTGCTCCAGAACTGGGCAGATGTGGCGTCACAGTGATTCCGCGCACAGACCGCACAAGCCCACACACAGTGTCGAATCATGATCGATTGTCAATCAATACACATGACGCCATGCCAAAGCCTGGAAAATACGCCAGAGTGACATATGCAGTATATACAAGTCATCCACAATGAAACAGAACAGTCCTGCTTAATCCATACAAGATTTGATTACATGTTTTGAATGGAAAGCTGGAATATAAATTGCTCTGTGGCCAGCATTAGACTCCCTAGACAATACTGAGCGTATCTTGCAACTGAAGAAATGTACACCACACCAAATTTGCTCCTGAAGGAGTGCATTTGGGCCATTCCATTTGGGCTACTGAAACTATTTTCCAGGAAAACGGGATGGTAGCCATGGTGGCTGTGAACCCCCATGCTGTCAAAGGAAGATCCAGCAATATCTGGTGCAGGTTACTCTCCAGTGTGAAAAATAGAGCCTTCTGTCAATCAAACTTTGGATTGGGCCTGGCCAGTGAGCACGATAGCACTTCTGCACTATCGTGCTGTGCAGCAGACCAGTAATGAATGCTGTAGCAATAAGTACTGAGAAAGAGGGCCCACTTCTGCAACTGATGGACATTCCGATTTGGTAGCTTAGAGTGAAAGCTGGATAAAGAAACCAGGTATTTTTGGTCAATAATGAGCAGAAACTTATTTCATACAAAAAAAGCGTGAAAATTTTTAACGCCGAAAAAGATTACCAACACCTTTTCCACCTGAGAGTAATTAACGCTGCGCCTCTGATAGCACCTTCAGTGCATATAGTCCAGTCAGATAGCATATATACCTTGCAAAAGGTGGGGTAGAAGAGTTTATTTTTAAACTCGTTCATATGGTTGGAAAGATTAGAAAATCGAGTTTTGCCAACAAAATTTCGCTTGGGAAAACTTTCTGCAGTCAAAAAACTTGGAAAATTTCAAAATATCTCAGGTTTTTTGCTCCTATCGTTTTAACGTCTATTTTCTTTTTTAAAGAACACAAAATTCTCTAAAAATTTGATTCTTGTCATTTTTTTATACTCCCAATATCTAAGGCGCTACAGCGCCTCAAAAAATACCATTTTTTCAAATTTTGAGCAAAGTGGCAAGATACCTTATTTTTGAACACTATTTTTTCAGTTTCTGTTTGTGCAGTATAAATACATTACACATCATGTTATATGTTGGAATTTACCACCTCACATTCAGGTATTCAATTTCTCTGTATGCAACATGAAGATTGCTGGGCACCCAACTATTGTGATTCTTACATCACTACCTGAAGTTCACTATGGGCCACCTCAGCCCTGGTATTTGTAAAACTATAAATATAAAAATACATCATTAAGAGACATAGACACACACACACATACACACACACACACACACACACAAAATAAATTGTCTCAGGAAACTGAACTAGCTGCTCTGAAAATGGTTCAAATGGCTCTGAGCACTATTGGACTTAACATCTGTGGTCATCAGTCCTCTAGAACTTAGAACTACTTAAACCTAACTAACCTAAGGACATCACACACATCCATGCCCGAGGCAGGATTCGAACCTGCGACCGTAGCAGTCACGCGGTTCCGGACTGAGCGTCTAGAACCGCTAGACCACCGTGGCCGGCAACTAGCTGCAATGGGCAACCTAATTAGGTAGGTAATTATTCTTGTGTGTAAAAGCCACACAGTTGACATTAAAAATAATTAGCTTTATTACAGTTAAAATGCATTGTCAGTTACTAAAAAATGTTGACGGTTCTGGGTGTGTAATACTTGTAATATCGCACTTTAGCGCACTTGGGACAGATATGAGCATCACTTCCAACGTTTTGAGGGGCCAGGTTCCTCAATGTCACCAGAAATACCTTGAGTTACGGATTCAGGGTCTGTACATATAGTTGATCCCAGATTGACCTCTTCTTTAAACAGCGAGTCAGCCTCAGCAATTTCGTTGATTTCGTCACCGTTTTCCTCAACGTCCTCCTTAATATCTTCTTCACTGTCTTCATATAAAAATTTTGGCACGTTTTCACAGTTGACCCCAATACGTTTCTTGCAAATTGAAGAACATTTCAAACCCGCTTTTCTGCAGGAGCACGCTCCGCCACAGTTCAGCTTGCATGAGTATGAAACAATGTGAAGAAGTGCTTCAGGTGCTGGATCTTAGCTCATTATAACGTGTATTGGACATTGGTCACTGTGATTCCAGCCCCATTTCTCAGGAGGTTTCCAGTCTCCCATCCAGCTTTGGACTTGTTGATAAGTCCGCAACGAATGATGTTGTGCAGCATCTTGTGTAGGTGGCAACCGTGCAAGATTCAGTTTGCTTTTTGTGGCAGACTTGGCGAATAGCTGGTACCGCAAATGGTCTAGTGTGTGGGAACTGCTGACACCTCCACTATACAATGCGATAGTAACCTGTTCTCCTGCTGTTATTATTTCTTCACGGGTAGCATGTGGTTTATTGAACGTGCAAAGCGCTGAGATTAGGTGTTCATTTTTCGCAACGATATTGCAGCACTTAATTTTTCCTTGACCAAAAAAAGCGGATGTTGTATCACATCCGCTAAAGGCGTGAGTGAACAGAATATATTCACTGTCAAACTAGTAAGATGCAGTGAAAAACCACTTGTCTTCTGCATTTCCTCTTCCTGGCTTTAAGAAAAATAAATTTTCAATGCCTTGTCCCAAACCGGTCATGAGCACAAGCAGGTTAACATCTTCTCCTACAATGACAACACTCCCAAAATCTTTGGTTCTTGAAATGGCAGATGTTACAATCATAACGTCAGCATCTTCTTGTGCCTGGAGAACTTCAATGCTACACTCCAGAAATTCCTTTTTAAGAAGCGTGATCAAATGCATCTTGTTTCGTTCGTTGTACAAGAACTTGTCCTGAGGGACTTGGTTCACCATCTCTGATTCAACCACAACGTCAACCGAAGAATGTTTTTTGGACCTACGAATCCTCTCAGCACTCTTTGTGCTACATTTGTCTCCCTCACATGGATACCCATCATATACAATAGCAAATTGAGATCCAAAATGACGTTGCAGGTAAGAAACATAGCTTTGGGCTATTGACTTGAAGCAAACATTTCGAGTCCAAGTCACTTTGTGGATAAGGTACCCTCCATCAATGACAAAAAATTTACTCGGTCCACCTGACTTCACATCTTCCACTGGAACGAAGGCATTGTAGAATGAAGATTTTGTTCCTTTTCGCATTCCTTTTTCTGAGAATAGGGACATTGGGTAAGGAGCAAGTTCATATTTCAGAAAGGCTTTTAACTCTTCTTCACTTCGTTTCATTAAACAAATCCTTTGGAAAAGAGTTAAAGGATCAACAGGAGTAATTTTAGTGCTCCCAGCTTTTACAGAGTTGAACGCAGAAAGGAGAGTCGCAACTTTATCTTTTCTACGGAACTTTACATCGTAGAAATTGTCACCAAATTCAGGAAGGTCAATCTCCACAATATCCCTTGCCTTCCAGTACAGAGGCTTATCAAATGTGACAAAGCATGTAGTCTGATTATGTCTTTTACATGCATCTCTAGCTATCATCAGAGCAGTATATATGGTGTCATAATGGGTTGTGATGAATTAAGAAATGGAAGACACTTTATTTTAGAACGTTCATATTCTTTGTCAGCCGTCAAGCGTTCCATGTAATCATTCCATCCTGAAACAACTGCATTCTGAGACCATTTACAATATAACCACGTAATTTCCGCTGTTGAGATGACGATCACACCTTTTGCAGGAGCAATTATGTCCAAATCTTCAATTTTTATAGTCTTCAGCCCTCCAACTTGTGTTCTGTGGAATGTCTGTATGTCATTTTTTCCGGCTTCACTAACGAATTGAGCTGAGGGACGATGATTCAGCTTTTTAATATTTTTCTGAGAAAGCAATGCATCATGAGGAGTAACGCACATTATACCTCCCATTGCATGTAAAGTACCAGTTCCATCTAGGGTGTTTACATTGAAATCTGCATTATCAAACACAAATTAGCAAAACGCGTCACTTAGTTGTCTTTCGTTGTCAAGCTGAAGGATTGAAGACACTTCCAATAGGGCAGCTTCCGTATAAGATGCTGCAAAGCCAAGGGAAGACAAAACCTGGATGAGATGTTTTGAGCCAAACTTCCGGTGCAAGTGTGCACTAATAGCAGTCAAAAGTGATGAAATAAATGAACGTGGCCTCGCAGCACTTATGAGTGCATAAGCAAGAGAAACACACATTTTCCCCCATTTTCTGGGAGACCGCTTGTGTTTCAAAATTATAGTTTCAAAGAGCAATCTTACAGATTCTGTTATGACAGACTCTACATAACATAAAAAATTATCAGAGGGAGGGTACTGTTTTACATCGCACTCTACTGATCTTATATCGTCTAATATGATATTTGCAGCTGCTTTAACGATTCGTAGTCTTTCTTGCGGAGGATCTGAATTTCTTTTGGTGTACCAATTTTCATTGAGTAATTGGTGCCCAACAATCTTGAAACATACGACTGCTGGCTTTGAAGCTGTTTCAGCTATCACCACATCGTCACCATATTTCTGGAAAAGGCGAGCCTTGACAGTTCGAATATTAGGACGAGGTGATGTGGGTATTTACTCTAACATATCGTCCATAGAAAACTGACATTCTTCTGTACTGGTTTCCAGGTAGTCAAATATAGCCTCCATGTCTTCATCTACTTGTGTTGCAGGTCGGTAACCTCGTTTCTGTCCAGTAGCTGAAACACAGTGAAAGAACTTTCTGTAACAAAATCTGTGGTACCACCCATCTGCAGCAACCAAATCATTTACATTTTGAATCTGCTCTATCACTTGTTGACCAAATTCATCACCATGTCGTTTAGCCTGTTCTAATACTGTCGATTGCACTTCCAATTTCATTACTTTGTAAACAAAATTTCGTTTGGCGTATGGTAATCTTAACTGCTTGGTTAAAAAGTCATCAGAATTCCCTTTTGCACATAAGAAGCATTTCTCTTTGAAACTGAACTGACCTTTTTCCCGCGACCGACGTAGCACGCCTGTTGGTTCCTGAGGATGTCGAAGGCTAGCTGCTATCATTCTCTCATTAATGTACTCCTTGTAGCATGCTTCATGCACCATCACTTCACCGAGCGTTTTCAAAAAACGGGTGTTAGCAGACTCCCTGCGTTTAGCACTACAATCGATAAGTGTGCTCAGTCCTTTCTTTTTCACATTGCGTTCACCACTCACCACAGTTTTTTCGCAAATGAAACACAAATTCATGTCAGACATACTCATTTTAGCACCACAACATACACTGAATGGAAGCGACTCCAAACTGTAGGACCCTTATTGTTGTGTGCTAATAGCTGTCAGCGCGCTGTGAAAAATCACCAGAGATAATCGCCTTCCGCCCGCCAAAGAATAAATACGCTTTTGTCCGCTAAAGAACAATTCCTACATACTTTTTCTTATAACTGATCATTAACGTCAATCAACTGTAGAAAATGTACGGCACCTGCATGCAATCGTATTACATATTGTAACACAAGTAAACTTCATGCAATCCGACGTCACTGTGTTCGTAGTTACTGAATATGATGCTGTTTGTCCTGGTCCTGCAGCAGAGTGAGATGGTAAATTCCAATGAATAACATGACGAGTAATATGTTTATACTACACAAATAGAAACTGAAATAACAGTGTTAAAAAATGAGGTAATTTGCCACTTTGCTCGCAATTTGAAAAATTGGTATTTTTTGACGCGCTGTAGCGTCTTAGATACTGGGAGTAGAAAAAAATTCTAAGAATCAAATTTGTGGAGAATTTTGTGCTCTTTAAAAAATAGACGTCAAAGCGGTAGGACAAAATGAAACATATATTTTGAAAAAACTGAAAAAAGCCAGATATTTTCGAAGTTTTTTGACTGCAGAAAGTTTTCCCAAGAGAAATTTTGTTGGCAAAACTTGGTTTTCTAACCTTTCCAACAAAATGAACGAGTTAAAAAAATAAAATCTTCTACCCCACCTTTTGCAAGGTACAGGCTTTTTTCTGACAGTTTCACTGGACTAATAAGTGATAGTTTGCTCGGGCTCATCTAGATTCTGATATGATAGAACCACACCAGTGCGATACTGGGACCCATCAGTGGCCAGGGTTAGCGGTTACCTGGCGTAAAGGAAGCCAACAGGCAACAAAAACACTGCTTCAGATAATGAAAATCCGCAAACCACACGGATCTGTTGCCATTTTGGCGAAGCGGATTAAGAGGATGGCAGTTGTGTTCGGCCTGGGGAACGAACTTTACATGCCAAGAAATCTTTCCCAAAAAGACTGGAGCTCCTTTAGGTTCCTGGGATCTGACGTGCTAGTCCGTAGGGGAAACCACCTGCAGATTTCGTAAATGTGTGGAGACCCTGACCTAGATGTCATCGAAGTACTTTACGTAGCAATAAATGTTCTGATTAAACTGTTCCAGATATCACTGACAAATTCTTGGCACAGACGAAATTCCAAAGGGGAAAGCGATTAAACTGGTAAAGTTAAAAAATCCAAAGGGGGTCGTGAGTACTAATTAATCCAAAGAAACTGCGTCCAACGGCAACTGCAGGCATGCGCCACGCAAGTTGATGAGCAAGAAATAAAGCCCACCTGGCAACTTCGCCAACTCCTCCTTCCTCAGAATTGGATACGAGTCCAACACTGCTCGTAGACAGTACGTTTAACATCACCGCAAAGGCGCCCGGCGCCATCTGTCATCTGGATCACCACCGAAGGCATGGCCCACTAGCTTAGCAGAATAGGAGAAATGACACCAAGGTCCTGCCAATGCTGCAGCTCGGACCTTGACCTTGCCGCGCATGGCGAAGCATCTGCATCGATCTCGATGTCTTCTGGCGGGTATACGAAATAATGTATCAGAAACAATATTCAAGTAGGTAACATATTACTATGTAAGAACTGAAAATACATTCTTGCATTAATTGCAGTACCTGGAGGAAGGTTTAGGCAATGATTTTCATCATACATTAACAGGTCCTGCGTTGCCAGAAGTTATAACTTATTGTTAGGTTTCGGCTGGTGCCATATTTACACTTACAGAAACCTGTGGCAAATACGATTGTCTCACGAATATGCCGACAAACGACCTAAAAAACGATGAAGGTGGATCTCTTCTTTCGAAACTGCATACGTTGTAATAAACTAAATTTAGAATGAGTTGTCAGACTTACTAACTATAATGTACTAAATTCTTGTAATTTTTGTGCATCTTATTTTGACATTGTAATCTCCATTGATGTTAAGATCATAAATACTCAAAAAATAAACTGCTAATCGAATTCAGAAAGAATACCTATCTTAACAATGCAAGAATAAAAGTTACACCCTCATAAACTGCCATGCACCTATAAATGCAGATAACAAAAGAAATCTGGAGAAAGTGAATAAATTCTGCGATCTTTTAGAATCTGAAATTTCTATCATACCTAAAAAACAGTACGTTAATATACTTCTTGGTGATTTCAATGCGCAAATTGGGAGGGAAAAGAAATTTAGGACTATTGTAGGTGAATATCCAGCACACTGAAGAACAAATGGAAATGATGAAAGATTGATCAATATGTGTAAAATGTTCCAGGTAAAACTCATGTCCACACATTTCCTCAAACTACCAAGAAATGCCAAAACTTGGAGACATCCAAATCCAAACCTAGAAGAATTTCAGCTGGATCACATAGCCATATATAAAAGGTATATCACGGAAATTATGAATGTTAAAACAGTCAGAAATGGGGAATTCGACTCAGATCATTATCTCTCTAAGATTAAAATAAAATTTCTCCCATCTAAAACAAAAAAGGTGACCAAGAAAGTGATCACATACAACACCACACACTAATATTACAAAGGAAAATATAGAAAAATTTAGAGAAGAATTTGAGACAAGTAAAGAAGGAGATTGGCGTGAACTCCAGATATAAGTAAATCAAGCACCAGAGAAAACTTTAGGATTGGCCAACAATTAAAAGAAGACATGGTGCAATGAGGAGTGTGAAGAAACACTAATACAAAGAGTTCAAAAACGGAGAAAATGGAAATGTTCTAAAAAAGAGGAAGACCTTGAACAATTCAGACAACAAAAGAAAGAAACATCAAAAGTAATCCGGAAATCGAAAGAAACTTTGAAAATGGTTGAAATGGCTCTGAGCACTATGGGACTCAACTGCTGAGGTCATTAGTCCCCTAGAACTTAGAACTAGTTAAACCTAACTAATCCAAGGACATCACAAACATCCATGCCCGAGGCAGGATTCGAACCTGCGACCCTAGCGGTCGTGCGGTTCCAGACTGCAGCGCCTTTAACCGCACGGCCACTTCGGCCGGCTAAACTTTGAAAATTCTCAGCTTATTGAAACAGAAGAAAATTTCACCAAAAATAATACTGGAAATTTTTACCAAACTTTTAAACACATACTTAAAGGATATCAGACACCAGGTATTTGTTTCAAAGATGAAAATGTCAAAATGGGATTAAATAACAAAGAAAATTGTGCAATTTAAGCAAAATTTTTTATAAAGCTGTTAAACTGTCTAGTTCCAACAGATAAATTAGAATTTCCAGTGACAAGTAAAAATCTAGAGAAAGATTTCCCACCAACAGAGTTATAAATTCATGAAGCCATCAAAACACTCAAAAAGAATAAAGCAAGTGGTGAAGACTCGATTACAGCGGAATTATTGAAGTGATCAGAAACAAAGTTCATAAAGGACCTATAACAGCTTCTTAAGAACATTTGGAAAACTGAAAAGATTCCAGTTGAATGGAAAACAGCATTAATCCACTCGCTACATAAAAAGGGAGACAAACAAAATGTTAGTAATTATAGAGAAGTGTCACTTCTTCCAGTTGCATACAAAGTATTATCAAAAATTCTCCTGAACAGAAAGGTAGATACTTTAGACAAACAACTGGGAGAATATCAGGGTGGTTTTCGAAAGGGAAGATCCTGTGAAGAACAAATTTTAAACTTAAGGTCAATAATTCACCATAGAATGTTAACCAGCAAACCAATAATAGTGTTAAAAAATGGTTCAAATGGCTCTGAGCACTATGGGACTTAACATCTGAGGTCATCAGTCCCCTAGAACTTAGAACTACTTAAACCTAACTAACCTAAGGACATCACACACATCCATGCCCGAGGCAGGATTCGAACCTGCGACCGTAGCGGTGACGCGGTTCCAGACTGACGCGCCTAGAACCGCTCGGCCACACCGCCCGGCAATAATAGTGTCATTTATTGATTTCAAGAAAGCATTTGATTCTACAGGCAGAGAAACAAGAGATAAGGTCATTAGAGAATCTGATGTTAAATCAAAATTAACAAATATAGTTCTTGAACTGACCCTACTACTTATCTTAGAAAACAGAATTTTATGGGAAGGGGTTACTTAAGAGGGATACGTAACATCCAGTTAACTTTGCAATAAAAACTCAACAAATAAGACCGCTGCGGTTTATCCACAGAAAGAAAAGAAGTAAATGTCCTGTAAATGTGAAACTAACATAAACTCTGATCTTGAAAGTTGGCGTAACACATAGATACTTCGTTTCAGCGAAGTCATCAGTTATGTTATCACAATCATGTTTACAATTTACACTTAAATTTACGATACAGACAATGCGATAAGTCTAATTTGTAAAACGGTAGGCGCGAGATGATTTCTAATACTTTTATAACATATATCGACCTTTCGACAGCACAGCTAAAAACCGCCATCGACAGGTGTATTCTGAACGAAACCATGACGTCGGATATAATTCTTCTTCTTCTTTTTCTTTCAGGAAGAACGTAAGTTTCAATGGTAAGTAGACGCAGCGATGAGCATTGTCAACCAAAGCAACGCCAGCTTTTACACGAATCGGTACGAAACACAACTATATATCAGTTGCGGTAAGCGACATTATGAGTCGCCCTATAACTGAACTCAACAATGAACAAAATCCTACTTGCCGTCCGTATATTCGAATTACATGCAGTTTTGTGTGTGCGTGTGTGTGTGTGTGTGTGTGTGTGTGTGTGTGTGTGCGCGCGCGCGCGTGTGTGCGTGAGAGAGAGAGAGAGAGAGAGAGAGAGAGAGAGAGAGAGAGAGACCAGGGTAGGGGAGACGGAGAGACCAAGTCTACTGAAAATACAAGCCCCGTCTTTTTCGGCGTCTAGGTGGCCACTGCTTAAATCCGGCCCTGATTGAAAACGCTGCTTAACTGCCTTTGCACGAAGTGCCAGCGAAACGCCATCAGTGCCGTATTACAGTCGTTGTTTAGATCCGGCGATAAGGCGTTAGTTTGGCACTGTTCGTGGTACAAGAAATAAACCGAACGGTTTCTGTCTCTCTTCTACACTCTTCAGAACGCGTTTAAAATCTTGGAGTTCTTCTGTGAAAAGCGACGACTTGCAGAGATGTAAACAAAAATGAAATCCGGAAAAATCTGTGTTATCAGCTACCGACGCGCGGGGCACAGAAAGTAGCATGGACCCGAGTGGAACGGCAAATGCTGGAAAGGCGGCGGCACCGTTAACTGAACAGCACTGCTGGATCACCGACTCACCGACTTGCGCTGCCTCCTCTCTCTCTCTCTCTCTCTCTCTCTCTCGCCCCGGCGGATGCTGTCCGTGTCCCGTTCGCTGCTGCCTTGCTTGCCTGGGTCAGAGACCGCTTCACCACTTCCTTGTCCGCCCCCGGTAGCAGAGTGGTCAGCGCGACAGACTGTCACTCCAAAGGGCCCGGGTTCGATTCCCGGCTGGGTCGGAGATTTTTCTCCGCTCAGGGATTTGGTGTTGTGTTGTCCTAATCATCATAATTTCATCCCCATCGACGTGCAAGTCGCCGAAGTGGCGTCAAATCGAAAGACTTGCACCAGGCGAACGGTCTACCCGACGGGAGGCCTTCGTCACACGACATTTCATTTACCACTTCCTTCAGAAAGATCATTTCAACAGCTCGTGTCGTCTCGACTCTGATTGGCTGACGTTGGCGGCACGAAATTTCACCTCTTTTCTCGTGAACAACTACGCCACTTCCTCACCGTCAGTATATTTTCGCGATTCTCGTTCCTGGGAATGAAATGTGAATATAGGAAGTCAAACTAATGAAGCATAGTGAATGGATTACACTCTGTGGAAACGAAATATAGAGATCAAATCATCTTAGTATGGAGTAATTCAGCAGTAATTTACCCATAACATTCATGTTAATTGGTAATTTAGTCATTTTGCGCCTTAAAAAAACTGGTGCGATTCAATACAGTACATATAGAGTACAATGAGAAATTTTTAATCATACAGAGGCATGTACATGGGTGTCCGCAGATTTATCAAAGAGGGGTGAGATTTTATAACTGCCATATTTGAGACAACTTATTCAGTGAGCTTGGGATTTAAATTTGACAGGAAGGGCAAAAAAATTTTTGTATCTGAAACGAGTGACAGGTACCCCCGCAATTTTTTTAAGGTAGATTACTTTGATACCTAAACAGTAAGGATTTCACTAATATACGCAAAGTACATATTTGTATATTATTAATAACAATAGAAATGCTATCTTCGTAATTCTTCGATGCGAAATTGCATCTTCCTTACAATTAAACGCTGGTAGTCCAAAGAGTTACCCATAAAAATATTTATATAATAAGAATGTTTGATGACATGGAAAATTAAAATTTTTGAATTGGGAAAAAGTGAAAATGAATGAAGAAATCCTGTTAAATCACAATAACAAAGAAAAAACATCAAGAAATCCCACATTAATACTCTTAAACGTGAAGAACACTTAGACTCTTAACGGAATTTCACATCGTACCATCTTATTGGATTTATTGCATTATTTGCATACCTTCTATTTTTTACTTTCGACTGGCGTAATTTGTTTAGAAAGCTATATTTTTTATTTTTTTGGACTCTTTGAGTAAAGTGTAGCCCAGGGCCAGCTGTCAGCTAGACAGCGGTCGGTAAGCTTCTCGAAACCATCCCGAAATAGTCCGGTACAGACCACTTTCAACAGCCTAGGATTGAACTAGGCGGTCCTCGCCCCCCCAGTCTGCCAACCAGTATTTTCTGTTACCCTCCTCAAATTTTAAATGTATGGTTTAGTAGAACCACAGAGATGACAATTTCAAATCCGTTCTAAACTTTTTCGCCCTTACATGCACCACTTGAAACATTGAACTCATTAACCCATTTGTAAAGTAATCAAACGTTTGAAGCTGTTTTATACGCGGAAGATCGATTCTTTGAAGAAACGGGGACAGGGGATGGGGTGGGGTATTGGTACTTCAGAATCATCGACTTCTATCGTCATAAAAGTGTTTAGCATGAAAGAAGGAATGACCTGCAGCTTGTGGAGGCGACGACCGAGTCCCAAGACGCGCAGCCCGCGTGCTGCGAGGCGCGTCGCGACGGCGGCGCCGATGCCCGCGCTGGCGCCAGTGACCAATGCAGCCTTCCCTCGCCAGCGCTCCATGCCACGGCCTTCCGCCAACTGCGCCTCTTGTCTCAGCACCGCTGAGGATGCTGAGGCAGCGGCTGTGCGCGGGGTGGGAGAAGCAGACGGAAACGGGTTACCCACTCCTGGCACCTGCAATGCGTTCAGGTCAACCCAGGTTACGCTACCTGGATTCAACTTTCCATTCATCGATATTAAATATGACATTGTTCAGAAACCTCTGTGTGGTCTAGCAGGTGGTATCGCTGGTTGCATAACTGGAGTTTGTAGTCTGGCCCGACAAACGCATAGGCCAGGAAATAAGCCTGTCACACTAGTCGAATGTATTCGGTGCTGTCGCGCTACATTGTTGGACAAATATATCGAAACACAGCGAGAACTGCTTGCTTGAGCATAAATGTGGATGCACTTGTGCAATGTCCTCAACACATTGCAAGGATCGATAGTGGTCAGAACACCGTTCTGCTTAGTTGAGAGTGTATTATGTCGAACCTAAGTGAATTCGAACGTGGGCAGACTGTTAGAGGTCGTATGGTGGATGCTTCCGTAACCAAGATAGCGGAAAGTTTCACGTTTCAAGAGACAATATATCGAAGATTTTTCCCTCATACAAGGAAAGCGGAAGCACATCACCATCTAAGTCACAATGCGGATGAAAGTGCGTGAGAGCGACATACGGTCAATAAAGAGGATTATAACAAAAAATGTTCAAATGTGTGTGAAATCTTATGGGACTTAACTGCTAAGGTCATCAGTCCCTAAGCTTACACACTACTTAACCTAAAGTATCCTACGGACAAACATACACACCCATGCCCGAGGGAGGACTCGAACCTCCGCCGGTACCAGCCGCACAGTCCATGACTGCAGCGTCTTAGACTTTTTTTTTTTTAATCTCAGTTTGTTCGCTTCCGTTTGTTGTATCTGCTCGGGGCGGACACCCGTTTTAGTTCGTTGTTGATCGGTGAACTCAGTATTTTATTACAGAGGACAGCTAACCCTCTGACCGAACACGCTGAGGTACCGTGCCGGCATCCGCTCGGCTAATCCCACGCGACAGGATTATAACGGAAGATAACAGGACGACAGCTGCAAAAGTCACCTCAGAACTGAATGTCGCACTCGCGAACCCTATCAGCACTAGAAGCAGGCAACGGCAGGGCGAGCTGCAATTCCAGAACCACTCGTCACTGACGCAAATGCCCGAAAAAGGAAAACGTGCTGAAGTCATAAAAACTGGAATGTGGAGCAATGTAAGGGTGTTGTTTCGTCGTGCGAATCTTCCAACTTCTGGCCGAGTTTACGTCCCAAGCGAGAAACACGGTGGATTCGGTGACGATTTGGACAGCCATATTGTGGTATGCCCTTCGGGGACTCACACCTAGTGAGTACGTGGCTGGCGACCACGGGGTCCCGAGCTGAGTACTGGCATTGCTTCCACTTACTTATGCCAGGCTCCTCACTTTTGTATTTCCTATTTGGCCACCCTCGGCCAACTCTTGTTCTTTTCCGACCCTGACGCTATTAGGTTTCGAGGGCTAGGGGTCTTCCATTTCCAACCTATACTTCTACTGAGCCGAAAATCTCCCAGGATAAGGAGATTACCTTCTATCAAGTGCCAACGGCCTTGTAGGAGGGCGGATGAGCGGCTAGAAGGAAGGTTTTTCTTGCCCTTGGGGTGGGAAACTGCTCCTAAAGGCGGAGGAGCCACAAGGTGGCCAACAGCATAGAATGGAGAAGGCAACGGGAAACCACTCCATTAAAGACCCGGGCGGGTATCCCAAGTATCAACAGCTTATGATGGAAAGCTCTTTGGTTAAATTCTCCGGAGGTAAAATAGTCCCCCATTCGGATCTCCGGGCGGTGACAACTAAAGAGATACCAAAATCCAAAAGCATTAATGTAAGAAGGATAGCAACATGGAACGTCAACTCACTTCTTAAATGTGGTAAACTGGAAAACTTGAAAATGGAAATGAAACGAATGGATATTGATGTACTGGGAGTCTCAGAAATGAGATGGCCAAACGCTGGCGACTTTTGGTCAGGGGATTACAGAATCATACACACTGGAACAGCACAAGACAGTCCCGGGATTGCAGGAGTGGGAATTATCCTCAATAAAGAGATGGGGTTAAGAGTAAAAGGATTTGCTCAACATAGTGAGCGGATAATTTATGTCCGATTGGAAACTAAACCAAGAGACACAATCATAATCCAAGTATACATGCCAACTACGAGGCACGAGGATGATGAAATCGACATGATGTATGACCACCTTGAAGAAGTAATTGGCAGAATTAAAGGAGCTGAAAACCTTGTCATCATGGGAGATATGAATGGCGTTGTTGGGGAAGGTAAAGAAGAGAATGTGGCAGGGAATTTTGGATTAGGATTAAGAAATGAAAGAGGGGATAAACTTGTAGAATTCTGCCAAAGAAATAAACTTTGCATTACAAATACCTTCTTTAATCATCATCCAAGAAGAAGATATACTTGGAAAATACCTGGTGACATTAACAGATACCAAATTGACTTCATATTAGTGAAGCAAAGATTTAAAAACCAAGTTAAGGACAGCAGATCATATCCAGGCTGTGATGTGGAAAGTGACCACATACTCGTTATGATGACGACTGAACTAAAATTCAAGAACATTAAAAGAAGAAGTACATGTAAATGGGATTTGACAAACCTGAAAAACGAAAATACACTGAAGCACTATCAACTAGAAACAGACAAGAAAACAAATACACAGGGCTGCAATGACATCCAAAGCAGCTGGGAAAAAATAAAAACTGGTATTTTAGAAGCAGCAGAAGAAGTAATAGGAAAAGAAAGGACAGAGAAAAGGAAGAAATGGATCACTAATGACCTACTAAATATGATGGAAGAAAGAAGGAAATTAAAAAATTCTGTGAAGAAGGAAGACCAAGAGAAATACAAGAGTCTGAAAAACAGAATCAACAGAGAGACAAAACAAGCAAGAGAAAAATACCTTGATGATCTCTGTATTTCAGTTGAGGACAACATGAGCAAGGGAAATATTGACAAGGCCTATAAATGTGTGAGACATTGCTTTGGAGACAGAAGAAACAAATGTAGGGCTGTGATGGATGAAAATGGCAATATGTTGGATGACGATGATGAAGTTGCAAGAAGAAGGAAACAATATATAGGAAAACTGTACAGCGGACCAGACCTGTCTGAGAACACCATGGAAGAAGAAACAGAAGTAGATGCACACAACATAGGTGAACCTATATTAAAGGTAGAGTTTGAACTAGCTCTGAAAAAATTGAAAAACAACAAATCGCCTGGTATAGACAATATCCCAGCCGAACTTCTGAAATCTGGAGGAGCAAAACTGAATCAGGAGTTGTATAATCTTGTTTTCAACATGTACGAGCAGGGTAAAATTCCTACAGACTTTGAGAAAAACATTATGGTCCCCATTCCAAAGAAGGCAAATGCTACAAGATGTGAAAATTATAGGACACTCAGCCTAGTTACTCACGCCTCTAAAATATTAACCTCAATTATCCTAAAACGCATAGAACAAAAAGCCGAAGCTACACTCTCCGAAGACCAGTTCGGATTCCGGAAAGATAGAGGAACCAGAGAAGCAATATTTGCTCTAAAACTAATAATAGAGAAACGACTAGATAAGAACCTGAAAACATACATAGCTTTCGTAGATGTAGAGAAAGCCTTTGATAATGTTAAATGGGATAAGATGTTTGAGGTACTCAAAAAAGTAGGAATAGACCATAAAGATAGAAAAATGATATGGAACCTGTACAAAAACGAGACAGCAGTTATCCGTGGACGGACAAAACAAGAAGAGGTGCAGATACGGAAAGGTGTCCGGCAAGGTTGCGCACTATCCCCTGTTATCTTTAACGTATACATTGAAGAGGCGCTGAAAAAAGTAAGGGAAAATTCACAGACAGGTGTAGTAATTCATGGCCAACGAATAGATGTGATAAGATATGCCGATGATATAGCTGTCCTGGCTGAAAGTGAAGAAGGTCTTGTAGTCCTACTGAATAGAATGGATAAAGTTATGGGTGAAGAATATAATATGAGAATTAATAAAGCAAAAACAAAAGTAATGGCATGCGACAAAGAAGATCAAGTGAAAGTCCAAGTTCATGTAGGCAATGAACTGCTTGAACAAGTTGATAAATTTACTTATCTGGGTAGTAATATTACCAGGGATGGAAGGAGCAAGGCAGAAGTGAGAAGTAGAATAGCTCAAGCAAAGGCTGCTTTTAACAAGAAGAAAAACATATTAACATCTAAGAGCATCAGCCTTGAAACCAGGAAAAGATTTTTGAAATCTTATGTGTGAAGTGTGGCATGCTATGGGTGTGAAACATGGACTCTCGGGACAGAGGAACAGCAGAAGCTATATTCTTTTGAAATGTGGTGCTATAGACGCATGCTCAAAATAAAATGGATCGACAAGGTCACAAACGAAGTGGTTCTGGAAAGAGCAGGTGAGAAGAGAAGCTTCTAGAGTTTCGTTGTTAAAAGAAGAGTGCAATTTACAGGCCATCTATTAAGACATAAAGGACTCCTGAACACAATCATAGAGGGATATGTCGAGGGAAAAAGACCAAGAGGAAGACCACGACTGAGGTACATGGATCAAATCGTGAAAGATGTGGGATGTAACACCTATAAAGAAATGAAGAGAAAAGCTGAAAGACGCACAGAATGGAGACAAGCTGCCATTGTAGCTGTTGCAAACCAATCCTTGGATTGACCACTACAGAAGAAGAAGAATTGTGGTATGCTATGGGCCCCATGGTTACTCTACAAGGTCGCTCTACTACTCTGCATTATGTAACCTCATTGGCTGATCAGATCCATCCCAAGGTGCAACGTTTCCCCCCAATGGTGATGCTGTGTTCCAAGACGGCAGGGCCTCTGTTTACACAGCTCGCCTCGTCTAGCACTGGTTGTGTGAGCGCTACAATGAACTGTCGCATCTTTCTTGGCCCCCACAGTCGTCAAACTTTTATTATTATGACTTTGTGGTCTACTTAGGAGAGAAGGGTGTTTGATCGCTATCCAACTCCATCATCGTTTCCTGAACGTGCCACTATTCTCCAGGCATAATGGTATAAGTTCCCTTCGAGCACCTTGCAGGACCTTTATTTATCCATTCCGGTGAGATTGAAAGCCGTTTCGAGAGCTAACGGTTTTTCTACACCGTAAAAGTCATGGTAACGTGCTGTGTTTTTGACGTTTCTAAATTTTTGTCCACCCCTATAGCCTCCCCTGTATAAAATATTTGTTAATTGTTACTTTCGTTGCCGGCCGCGGTGGTCTAGCGGTTCTGGCGCTGCAGTCCGGAACCGCGGGACTGCTACGGTCGCAGGTTCGAATCCTGCCTCGGGCATGGGTGTGTGTGATGTCCTTAGGTTAGTTAGGTTTAAGTAGTTCTAAGTTCTAGGGGACTTATGACCTAAGATGTTGAGTCCCATAGTGCTCAGAGCCATTTTTTTACTTTCGTTATTAATCATGTGTGCTGTGACATGGGCTGATGGAGAAGAGATCAAAACATGCCATGTTTGATTTCAATAAGAACACGCCATATGTGATTTCACAGTTCTTACTGGAACGTGTCGTATTTGCTGGTTTAGCAAGTGGTGCCCATAAGATCTGTCCTTTCTATTCTAGTAAATGGGTAGCACTGAACATTGCACGATTTTCATCTGTTTTCCCTCTGGTTAGAAATGGAGCGTTTCACGACGGAACAGCGCGTTGTCACAGTGAAAACTTATTTACAAATGTGATGAATGTTGTGCAAAGACTGTTCACAAACTCCGTGGAATGTTTGGCCAACGTAATGCACCGAATGAGGCGATTGTGATGAGTCTGACAGCTGTATTAGAGAAAAACAACTCGGTTGTGGACATTAAATCCTCAGGACGTTCTAGTATTAGTCGCTCTGCGAAAAACATAGCTATCGTTAGCGATAATATTCCTGTAAGCAGGATAGAATCCATTCGCTGACGTTCAAAACAACTGGACATTCCCAGAACCAACATGCAATGAATTCTGGAAGATTTGCACCTATGGACCTACAAAATCCGACTGACGCAAGAACCGAAAACAAATTATCACTAAAAACTCCGCTGGGTGCTTGCAAAACGAAGAGTGGACAACAATTTCTTTAAGAAAATAATATCCACTAATGAGGCAAATTTCCTGTTCAATGGCTTCAGGAACGAGGAAAATTGGAGAATTTGGGTCGTAGAAAGTCCTCGAGTAATTATGGAGAAGCCGTTACAGCCACAGCGACTGACTATGGGTGTGGCATTTGAGCGTAACTGAGCCGTACTTCTTCGAAGATGGCGCCAGAAATGCATTAACAGTGGACGGCGATGCTACCTCAGTATATTAAAAGAGCTCTTGTGGTCTGAACCGAGTCCTGTGAACTCTGAAAAGGTTTGGTTTCAGTGGGATGGTGCAACCTGTAGCACATCGATTGCAATAATCGTCTTGTTACGAGAGAAATTCCCTGGCTGGGTGATTTCTCGCAACGGTGACGTGTATTAGCCACGCAGATCTTGGTAATTTGACACCACGTGATTTTTGTTTAGGAGGAAGGGGTATTTTTGAAATCCAGTGTGTACGCTAACAAAGAACGATTACTCCTAGAGCTCAAGGCCAAGAGTCAGCGTGTAATTTCACAACTGGAGGTGCAAGTATGCCGAAGAGTTAAAATTAATCGAAAGAGCGAAAGTGTGCCTGTAGAGTCATGGAGGGTATTTGAACAATGTCATATTTCATATATAATCACAGGTAGCATACACTGCAATATTGTACAGTGAAGAGTCAAAGAAACCGGTACACCTGCCTAATACCGTGCAGAGCCTCTGCGAGCACGCATAAGTACCGCAAGACGACGTGACATGGACTTAACTAGTGTCTGAAATAGTGTTGGAGGGAACTGACACCATGAATCCTGCAGGGCTGTCCATAAATCCTTGTCCGTAGGAGTACGAAGGGGTGGAAATCTCTTCTGAACAGCACGTTGCAAGGCGTCCCAGATATGCTCAATAATTTTCATGTCTGGAGTGGTGGCAAGCGGATCTGTTTAAACTCAGAAGAGTGTCCTGGACCCATTCTGTAGCAGTTCCGGACGTGTGACGTGTCGCATTGTCCTACTGGAATTGTCCAAGTCCGTCGGAATGCACAATGAACATGAATGGATGCAGGTGATCAGACAGGATTCTTACGTACGTGTCATCTGTCAGAATTGTATCTAGATGTAGCAGGGATCCCATATCATTGCAACTGAACACGCCCCACACCATTATAGAGCCTCCACCTGCTTGAACAGTCCTCTGCTGACATGCAGGGTCCATGGATTCATGAGGTTGTCTGCATACCCGTACACGTCCATCCGCTCGATACAATTTGAAACGAGACTCGTCCGACCAGGCAACATGTTTCCAGTGATCAACAGTCCTATGTCGGTGTTGACGAGTCCAGGCGAGGCGTAAAGCTTTGTGTTGTGCAGTCGTCAAGGGTACACGAGTAGGCCGTCGGCTCCGAAAGCCCATATCGACGATGTTTCGTTGAATGGTTCGCACGCTGACACTTGCTAGTGGTCCAACACTGAAATCTGCAGCAATTTGCAGAAGGATTGCACATCTGTCACGTTGAACGATTCTCTTCTGTCGTCGTTGGTCTCGTTCTTGCAGGCTCTTTTTCCGGCCGCAGCGATGTCATATAATGGAAATGAGAGTACGGCATTGTGGGCCGGGAGTCCCCCATTCGGGGAAGTTCGGCAGCCGAGGGCAAGTACTTATTGCATTCGACGCCACAAAGGGTGACTTGCGCGTCGGAGATGGGGATGAAATGATGATGAGGACAACACAACACCCAGTCCCTGAGTGGAGAAAATCTCTTGCCCCAGCCGGGAATCGAACCCGCGCCTCTTAGCGTGGCATTCCGCCGCGCTGACTACTCAGCTAACGGGGGTGGACAGCAGTGTCGAAGATTTTATGTTTTACCAGATTCCTGATATTCACGGTATACTCGTAAAATGGTCGCACGTGGATCCCCATTTCATCGCTACCTCGGAGATGCTGTGTCCCACCGCTCGTGTGCCGACTATACACCACGTTCAAACTCACTTAATTCTTGATAACCTGCCATTGTAGCAGCAGTAATCGATCTAACAACTGCGGCAGACATTTGTTGTCTTATATAGGCGTCGGCGTATTCTGCCTGTTTACATGTCTCTGTATTTGAATACGCCTGCGTATAGCAGTTTCGTTGGCGCTTCAAAGTACAAATTACTTAATTTCATTAATATATTTCTATATTATTTTACTCACTCAAACGTTTCATCTTTATGGAATACCTTTTATTAGAGCTAGTGCGCATTAAAACGAATGCTGCTTGTAACCACTGTTGCATTAAAGATTCATCGAAAAGCTGGTACATAAAAACAGCCAGTTGTGGTATCTTCCGTATTGTAACGCATGTACAGCTGAATTGGACAACGTAGTTTGTAACCTGCTCTGTTGCTTAGAGGCTCAGTAGTTAAATGCTAGATTATTGAATAGGCCAAGGATTTGAACAAAAGTAATTTCTGAGATTTTTTTCTGTCACTTATCGTTTCTTTCACTTCCCACTGTTCAGAGGACAGCATACCCCTTTTACGTAGCACCCTTCAGAGTTTAATATATCAGTATAATTATATCTCCAAGTATAAATAAAGGGCAGGAAAACGTACTGAACTCTACCATGAGATCAGATGACTGACTTCGCAGTACTGTCGAGTTTGTTTCAAAGGTTATTGATTTTCATCTTTCCCCTTCAGAAGCAAATATCTACTTGCAAACTGCTACTGTTGGGGAAACGCGAGGGTGATGCCACCGAATATAAAGTTGACAATCCGTTGCGTAAATATCTATTAATTTCTTCCTAGATGTCTCATTGTTTATACACAAGGTATGATCAAAAAGTAATAGGATTTTTCGTTCTTCTTAAAGAATCTTTCTTTATTTATTAACATCAACTTCGTCCCGGTCGAAGTAATCCCCCTCGATACAACACATTTGGTATAAAAGGGCAGTCCATTGGATGAGCTGTCATTTGTACTCAGGTGATTCACGCGAAAAGGTTTCCGACATGATTATGGATGCACGGCGGAAATTAACAATCAGCGCGGAATGATAGATGGAGCTAGCCATATGGGACATTCCATTTCGGAAATTGTTAGGGAATTCAATATTCCGAAATCCACAGTGTCATGAGTGTGCCGAGGTACCAAATTTCAGGCATTACGTCTGACCACGCCAATGGCTTTCATTTAACGACTGAGAGAGGCGACGTTTGCGTGGTGTTGTCAGTGCTAACAGACAAGGAACACTAAGTCAAATAACCACAGAAATCAATGTTGGAAGTACGACGAACTTATACGTGAGGACAGTACGGCGACATTTGGCGTTACTGGGCTATGGCAGCAGTCGACTGAGTGCCTTTGCTAACAGCACAACAGCACGACATCGCCTGCAATGGCTCTCCATGGCTTATGATCACATCGGTAGGATCCTAGACTACTGGAAAACAGTGGCCTGGTCAGATGAGTTCCGATTTCAGTTGGTAAGAGCTGGTGGTACGGTTCGCATGTGGCACAGATCGCACGAAGCCATGGGTCCAAGTTTCGAACAAGGCACTGTTCTAGCTGGTGGTGGCTGCAAAATGGTGTGGGCTGTGTTTACATGCAATGGACTGGGTCCTCTGGTCCAACTGAACCCGTAGTTGGCTGCAAATGGTTATGTTGGGCCACTTGGAGACCATTTGCAGCCATTTATGGACTTCATGTTCCCAAACAACGGTCGAACTTTTATGGGTGCCAATGCGCCATGTCACCAGGCCACAACTGTTCGCGACTGGATTGAAGAACGTTATGGACAATTCGAGCGAATGATTTGGCCACACACATCGCTCGACACGAACATCGAACATTTATGGGACATAACCGAGAGGTCAGTTCGCCCATAAAATCCTCTACTGGCAACACTTTCGCAATTATGGGCGGCTATAGAGGCACCACGGCTCAGTATTTCTGTAGGGGACTTCCAACGACTTGTTGAGTCCATGCCACATCGAGTAGATGCACTTCGCCGGACAAAAGGAGGTCCGTCTTAACATTAGGAGATATCCCATGACTTTACTCACGGCAGCACACGAACAATTTGAAACATCCCCTTAGAAAACTTTATGAATTACTGTGCTGGTAAACCTCTTACGTTACTTGATTTTCAAACAACTGAGCAGAACTGAACGTACTCAGACATTTCTCTCTTCACTTATTCTGATCATCACTAAACTGACACACAATATTTTTAGTGCAATGCGATCTGACTTTCAATAATCCCTACAAAAGAATGGCCCTGACTAACAATAACCTATACCTTTCATGAATCACTTACCTCACAAAAATCTTCGTTACTCGAACTACTGCAATACAGCGAGCGCCAATACTGCCAGCTAAATAAAAGATTCTAACTACTGAAGGCACTAACTACTGATAGGCGTAGTTAGCAAATGAAAGATTTTGATAGAGAACAAACAATGTATTTACCTTAATAATGTTCAAAAGTTATCATATATATAGCAGTTTATGATATCCAGTATTACAAATTTACTCTTTCTGATGGACACGCGTCCAGATCGTCCGCTCTCAAAATTCTGCCATCTCTCTCCCCACATCCACCACTGCTGGCGGCTCACCTCCAACTGCACAACGCTACGCGCTGTTAACATCCAACTGCCCAACACTACAATAGCGAATATTCCAACAATGCCAACCAGCCACAGACTGCACACAGCACAGCCAGAGATTTTCATACAGAGCGCTACATGACGTTACCAACATGAAAACCTAAACAGCCTACTTACAAGTTTACAGACTTAGCAGTTTCGGAAATGCCTCCACCCTTGGCCCGAAAGCCAATGATAATGTCCTTTTGGAAGGCAGATATATCGCTCCTTTTCCGCATCACGACAACAACTGTTTTCCACATCCTCCCCGACATGTTTCATATACCCTCCACAGCCAGTGCCGCCAACTGGCGTCTGTGAGTGGTTACTGCGCGCTGACATCGAACATAGGGGGTGGTCACTTTAATGTGACTGGACAGTGCATATGAATGCAGGATGTTTCAGTATAAGAACTACTAAATGAAGACTTCTCCAATAAGAACTGCAATTTTGTAGATCGGGGGGAGATGGCCAACTTAAGGTTTGCAGAATCAGAACTTTAGTTACAATATGGAGTATAGATTCGACACTAAATTGGTGTTCACTGAAGAGCCTTTTCTGTGTACTTGTCAGTTGGTGTTATGCTACCATTACAAATCACATGCGTTTTGAACCTTTTTATGAATAGTGTGGTTTAGGCATCTCACTCCGATCATCGGGGTAAGATGGTAGTTATATCGGAAGCAGACTCCAGCGCTAGTTTTGTGGATTTAAGATACGATGTAGCTAAATATATAATTCGAAATCAAATTTAATAAATTATAAAAACGAAAATATGAAATAAACATGTAAATGGATTTAGTAAACTGGCAAATAACAAGATTGCTTCCACAGTAAATCAGAGCCTTTTTGGGCAATTATTGCACACGTTGTCTTCTTCTGTACGGGTTTCATGCAACCATTTTTTGTACATGCACACTGAAACTAATCTACCTGTGCTCCATTTTTATCGTAGTAATCCATAGCACACTGTCATTCTGTGACCCGCCTGGTTCGCTGATCTTAGGTTGCCTTACAGTGGACTTCTTGCTTTTAAACCTAATTCGCCGTGACCTGGCTCTTGCCTCTTCAGTTCGACTGTGTTCTGTGACAACTTCAGCTGTTTCTGTGGGTCCAAGATGGGCGCAAGGACTAATGTCTTTAAAGAGTGTTCCTGGCATCGGGTTATTCTCAGTCTCTGCTTCAAGTGCGCTGTTGCCTGTCTGTGGGAGAAGAGCCAGAGCACGTCCCCTGCTGTCGAGGCTACCTCCATCGTTCCTGTCTGCCTCAACATTAGCAACCGTGTCAGAAACTTGAAATGTCTTCTCTGGAATTCTTTTAAGGTTGAGGTGTACACGCCCCAAGCTTCAGACCCAGAATGAGCCTTGGATGGCAGTGTAACTTTCTTCCACGCTTCACTAATGAAGAGCGGGAAATGTGCTCTTGAGACTTTACATCCAGGGCGAGACAATGTCGACTTGCACATTGCCCTGTAAAAAGATTGTTTCCGTGGTTTGAAACCAAGCCTGTCAAGTGGCTGAAGATAGTGCGTTGAATGAGGAGGTAAACAAATCAAGATCACACCATTATCCGTAGCAAGCTGTAGCATATTAGGATCAGTAGAGTGTTAGGTATGCCCATTGAGAACCAGAACCACTTTTCTTGTTGTTTCTTGGAACAAAAGTGATCTTCCATCCAGCTCATGAATATATAAGAGTTGACATACCCTGATTTTTCAGTCATAAGTACAACTGAGCCGTTTGGAAGTCCATCCTCCCATTCAGGCTTCTTTCTTTTACCTTTAAAAATTCACGTCGGAGGAATGGCCTTCAGCATTGCAACAAGTGGACAATTGTTATGGTTTCTCCTTTTTCTCTGGAAGTTACTTGTCTATAACTTTGTCCGACCTAGGATTCATCTGAAAGCCAGAATTGCTTCCTTAACCATTGCAGTATCCCAATCAACACACAAACTTGCGGCTTTCGGGCTGGTTTGAGGTCGCAGTCTTTTATTATAAGATTGTGACGCAATTGTTGGTTCTTCAGTGTTTCGTTTTTTTGCTGTTCTTTTGTTTTCGACGTTTTGCTTCAGAGCTAGCAAGATCTCCTCTTTCACGTTTGAGCATTGTCTAAAAATATAAATCAAATCAACTTTTTATTTACAAATACTAAGTACACTTCACACACCTGTCATACTTTATTTTCGATTTATATTCAGTCATTGTATCACCCGGACTGCTCACACTTCGCTGTTTGTTTTTATTTAGTCACTGCACTACTTTTTCGGTTATTCCCTTCGTCACTGATAAAAAAAACTGACGTTCGAACCCACGAAGGGTCTTGCTTTATATAACCCCCACCAATGGGTAGCCCCACCGATGGCGAATTCCAGAATTTACCAAAAAGGCTTCGAATGATCCACCATGTTCCAGAACATTTCACAACCACCGAGAGTGTTCTGGAATATTCCACAATAATCTGGGATGAGCTGGGATGATTCCGAACATTCTGGAACCTTTCTGAATGTTCCAAACTATTCTCAAACACTCCAGTACATCTCGGATTGTGGAATGTTCTAGAAACTTGTAGATGGCGAAACTTTCCAGCCCTCATATCTTCAAAAGCACTTGCTTCAGGTAAAAACGGGAACCTTCGTGGATGGGGGATAGAGGGCTACCACGACATATGACTCCCTTGGTAGTACCAGGACTCGTTTCTGGGTGTTAGAGGGACGCATATTCTACACTTACTTTTATAATGTATGTACTGATTAGAATGCAGCCTATTTGTTATCTAAAATTCAAACAGATATATCCATTCTTAGTCAAAATTCAACTATTAACTGGCAATCAATAAAATTATATGTACACTACTGGTCATTAAAATTGCTACACCAAGAAGAAATGCAGATGATAAACGGCTATTCATTGGACAAATATATTTTACTAGAACTGACAAGTGAGTACATTTTCACGCAATTTGGGTGCATACATCCTAAGAAATCAGTACCCGAAACAACCACCTCTGGCCGTAATAACGGCCTTGATACGCCTGGGCATTGAGCCAAACAGAGCTTGGATGGCGTGTACAGGTGCAGCTGCCCATGCAGCTTCAACACGATACCACAGTTCATCAAGAGCAGTGACTGGCGTATTGTGACGAGCCAGTTGCTCGGCCACCACTGACCAGACGTTTCAGTTGGTGAGAGATCTGGAGAATGTGCTGGCCAGGGCAGCAGTCGAACATTTTCTGTATCCAGAAAGTCCCGTACGGGACCTGCAACATGCGGTCGTGCATTATCCTGCTGAAATGTAGGGTTTCGCAGGGATCGAATGAAGGGTAGAGTCACGGGTCGTAACACATCTGAAATGTAACGTCCACTGTTCAAAGTGCCGTCAATGCGAACAAGAGGTGACCGAGGCGTGTAACCAATGGAACCCCATACCATCACGCCGGTTGATACGCCAGTATGGCGATGACGAATACAAGCTTCCAATGTGCGTTCATCGCGATGTCGCCAAACACGGGTGCGACCATCATGAGGCTGTAAACAGAACCTGGATTCATCCGAAACAATTACGTTTTGCCATTCGTGCACCCAGATTCGTTGTTGAGTACACCATCACAGGCGCTCCTGTCTGTGATGCAGCGTCAAGGGTAGCCGCAGCCACGGTCACCGAGCTGATAGTCCATGCTGCTGCAAACGTCGTCGAACTGTTCGTGCAGATGGTTGTTGTCTTGCAAACGTCCCCATCTGTTGATTCAGGGATCGAGACGTGGCTGCACGATCCGTTACAGCCATGCGGATAAAATGCCTGTCATCTCGACTGCTAGAGATACGAGGCCGTTGGGATCCAGCACGGCGTTCTGTATTACCCTCCTGAACCCACCGATTCCATATTCTACTAACATCCATAGGATCTCGACCAACGCGAGCAGCAATGTCGCGATACTATAAACCACAATCGCGGTAGGCTACAATCCGACCTTTATTAAAGTTGGAAACGTGATGGTAAGCATTTCTCCACCTTACACGAGGCATCACGACAACGTTTCACCAGGAAACGCCGGTCAACTGCTGTTTCTGTACGAGAAACCGGTTGGAAACTTTCCTCATGTCAGCACGTTGTAGGTGTTGCCACCGGCGCCAACCTTGTGTGAATGCTCTGAAAAGCAAATCATTTGCATATCACAGCATCTTCTTCTTGTCTTTTAAATTTCACGTCTGTAGCACGTCATCTTCGTGGTCTAGCGCCGGCCGCGGTGGTCTCGCGGTTCTAGGCGCGCAGTCCGGAACCGCGCGACTGCTACGGTCGCAGGTTCGAATCCTGCCTCGGGCATGGATGTGTGTGATGTCCTTAGGTTAGTTAGGTTTAAGTAGTTCTAAGTTCTAGGGGACTGATGACCACAGCTGTTAAGTCCCATAGTGCTCAGAGCCATTTGAACCATTTTTCGTGGTCTAGCAATTTTAATGGCCAGTAGTGTACTATTACAGCTCACGTACTTGGCATCATCGTAAATGTTTCTAACATTGATGAGTATTAAACCCATTGCCACACTACCAACTCCGTCGGACTATAACCAGTTTCCCTTCTGTCTATCATTACGGTATGCTATATCTGGTTGAAATACGTCATGAATAATGAGAAATCTGTTTCTGCTTGCCACGTTCCACAAGGCACTCCATATATTCCCGGTCCATAGGCACACCCCTTAATGGTTCCTTGATCACAGTGGGTAGCGCCCTACATCCATATCTACATCCATTCTCCGAAAGCGACAGTGAAGTACATGGGAAATGGTACTTTCTATTGTTTCCACTATTAGGCTTTCATTCCATTCCAATCGCGTATCAAGTGCAAGAAATATGCCTGCCTAAATCGCTCTGTGCATGGTGTGTTTTAATCTAATCTTGTCTTCACGGTCTCTACGGGAGTGTTACATACGGAGTTGAAGAATATTTCTGGACTAGAATTGCAGGCTGTTAACGAAGATACGAGCATATGGAATAAGTTCACAAATATGTGAGTGGCTCGAACACTCCATGCTCGTCGGCGAGTGTTCGTCAGAGACAGATTTGGTGGGCAGGGTGGCCCTCAAACTGCGGCTGTTTGCTGATGATGTCATGATGTATGGTAAGGTGTCGAAGTTGAATGACTGTAGGAAGATACGACTTAGATAAAATTTCCAGTTATTATGATGAATGACAGCTAGCGCTAAACGTGGAAAAATGTTAAGTTAATACGGGTGAGTAGGAAGAACAAACCTGTAATGTTCGGGTTTGGTATTACTAGTTTCCTGCTTGACACAGTCAAGTCGTTTGAATATCTGGGCGTAACGTTGCAAAGCGATATAAAATGAAAAGAGGATGTGAGAGCTGTGGTAGGGAAGGCGAATAGTGGAGTTTAGTTTATTGGGAGAATTTTTGGAAAGAGTGGTTCACCTGTAAAGGCGACCACGTATAGGACGCTGGTGCGACCTATTCTTGAGTACTGCTCGAGTGTTTGGGATCCGTACCAGGTAAGACATCGAAGCAATTGAGAGGCGGGTTACTAGATTTGTTGCTGGTAGGTTCGAGCAACACGTGTTACAGAGACGCTTCGGGAACTAAAATAGGAATCCTTGAAGGGAAGGCGACGTTCTTTTCAAGAAACATTACTGAGAAAATTTAGTGAACCGGAATTTGAAGCTGACTGCCAAACGATTCTACTGTCGCCAACATACCATTGCGCATGAGGACCACGAAGATGAGATACGAGAAATTAGGGCTCATACGGGGGCATATAGACAGGCTGTATTTGTGACTGGAACAGGAAAGGAACTGAGTAGTAGTGGTGCAGGTACGCATTGCACGGTGGTTTGCGGAGTGTCTATGTGGATGTAAATGTAGACGAATTAACGCCGGTTGTTGGAGCCCTGTAAGCAGGCTTTCGTGGGATAATTGCCGTCTATCTCCAAGAATTTGCCAATTCATCAATTATGGAAAGGATAAGTTGCTACTCACCGTAAAAATGACGAGTTGAGCTGCAGACAAGCACAACGAAAACACTGCTATACATTAAGCTTTTGGCCGAAGCCTTCGTCAGAAAAGAGAAACTAGGGCGTCTCTTTGACTGGAGTAGAACTGTCTTCAATGATGAGTCCCCTTTCGAACTGAGATCATGTCTGGAGGCGCCCCAGACAGTGGTGGGACACTTTACAGCCCAACAACCAGGTATGATTCTCTGAGTAGCCATTTCATTTCGTATCAGGATTACTTTAGTTGTCATTTGCGGCATTCTTACGGCATAGCTGTACGACAACGATAATCTACGTGCCGATGGCAAGCCATCCTGGGCTCACCTGTCAGCAAGATAATGCTCCCATAGGGTGAGAGTTTCTACTGCTTGTCTTCGTGCTAGCCAAACCGTACCTTGGCAAGCAAGGTCGCCGCATCTCTCCCCAAATTGGGAACGCTTGGAGCGTTATGCGCAAGACTCTTCAACCAGCTCGGGATTTTGACGATTTAACGTTACTCAACTACGTAACAAACTGATCACAAGGTCCTGCGGACAGAAACTTCTCAGCTGACAAACTAGAGCCCTGTAGATCCTGGGGGTGGTATGCACTCGAAGAGGAGAGGGTTTGGTTGTAAATCACATCTACAAGGATTTAGCAGAGCACACGGGCGCATTTACGGTACTTTGATCTTAAAGAAGCAGGACGGAAAAGCTTTGCCTGCACAAGATATGCCCCGCCGTGAAGGTCGTGCAACTCAATTGTGTGAGGAGTAGAGCTGCTAGTACGGAACTAAGCAAGTTGATGGACGAAGTACAAGCGGAAGTCGTCTGTTTATAGGAAACCTACATGCGTGACGGTAAAATACCTGGTCTCCTAACACATATATGACAATCACATATGTAAAGGACGCTAAAGCAGCAGTCGTGGTAACAAACACACGAATTACAGTGACAAAAATAAACAGAACTATCTACTGAACACTTTCTAACGGCAGAAATTACACTGGGATGGGAATCATGGATAGTCACATCATTATAAGCACAGTAATCTTATAACAATGAGCCCTTTGCAGACCCTTTTCGGGAAATAGCAACGTTCTCTAGGGTCAGATGACTACTCATTCTCGTGGACATTATCGTATGCTCTATGCTCAACACTCTGGCATGCTGATAGGGCAGATGCCAAAGGACAAGCAATAACTGACATCCTAAATGAGGGCAGCCTTTGTGTGCTCAGTAAGGCAGGGCAAGCCCCGATATACTGTTGAAATACCTAAGCTATCAATAACATAGACATTTCATAAGCAAACGGAACATCTGTAACACATATCGCTGATTAGCAGGTACATGGCAGAGCAACACACAGCGATCACAATGCAATAATTATACTCACAGCTACACACATAAATACAAACACATTCACTCAATAACACCCGCGAAAAGGGCAAACTAGCAGACACTAAAAGACACTATAGAACAGCGCCTCTCACGCATGGAAAACCGCGTGCGCGCGAAGCGATGTGCAGAGAGTGTTTGAATGGTGCATCAGTCGATTCGCCTCAACTCGGCGTGCATCGTAAGCCGCCTTGGTGCGCTATCGTGTGCGTTGACAGACGGCGTCTTAACATTGACATAGATAAGCGCAAGCCAGTTACTAGAATAATGGAACAACTTGCTCCGAAAAAAGCAAAGATTTTCGAAAGTCCTTTAAAACCGGAGTGAGAACTTCCTTATTTTTGTACCGATGACCTCGCTGTTTGGTCTCTTCCCACAAACAACCCAACCCAACCCCTTATTTTTGTTAGTTGTGACGATAAAACCAAATGTCTAATCTGTGGAACAGCAATTACATGTGTCAGAAAATCGTGTGTACAGAAAACTGCGTTCAGGAAAATATAATGGAATCGTAGGAGACGACAGAGAGGAAGCGTTAAGGAAGTTGCAAACTCTTGCAGGAGAGAATTTTGTGTCCACAAATTTGGTTTGTATCTGTATTCCAGCATGATCAGTTTCGTTAAAGGTCCTGTGAAATGAACTGAAGTTTGTTTACGTTTCTCTCAGACATTTATTTCTTTTTATTTTTGCTTGTATTATTTGTAACACAATATTCTCTCTCTAATGTAGGGCGAAGAATGTGAAGAATGCTGCGAAATGACTCTTAGAGCTAGTTATAAAGTTGCTCTACGTTTGGCAAATGCTGGGAAGCCGTTTATGGAAGGGCCATTAAGTAAGAATATTTTGTTCGATGCAGTAGAGACAATGAAATTCACATTAGCTCCCGCATACAGCAGAATACCACTTTCCAGTGTGACAATATCTCGGCCAATCAATGACATTGCCGGTAATTTGCATGAACAAAAGGCAGCCAAGACTGAAAAGTCCTGGCGTAAATACGCCACTGCGCTTGATGAGACTATGGATATTAGCGTCACGGCTCAGATAGTCAGTTTTTTTTGCGTGGCATGGACAATGACCTACATATAACGGGAGAGCTCCTGGGTATAATTTCAGTGAAAGACACTGCTAGAGGGCGGGTATTTTACAAACGGTCGAAATGGCAATTGAAGGAATAGGGTTCACCTGGGAAAAGATGTATCCCATAACCACAAATGGCGTATCAGCAATGCACGGTAGAGCAAAAGGGTTTATTCGCCTACTGTGGAAAGAGCTTAACATGTCGAATTTACCTTCCTCTCCACACCAAGAAGCTCTTTGAGTTAAAGTTGTCGGTCTTCAAGACACGATGAACGCAGCGGTGCGTATCGTGAACTACGCTGAAGCGCCGAAGAAACTGATATAGGCACACGTAAAAAGGCAGAATGCGGCGCTGCGGTCGGCAAAAGTTCTTAGATCGGTTGCTGCTGCAACAATCACAAGTCATCAAGATTTAAGTGAGTTTGAATGTGGTATTATAGTCTGAGCACAAGTGATGGGACACAGCATCTCCGGGGTAGCGATGAAGTGGGGATTTTACGTACGACCATTTCACGAGTGTACTGCGAATATCAGGAATCCGATAAAACATCAAATCTCCGACATCGCTGCGGCCGACAAAAGATCCTGCAAGAACGGGACCAACAGCGACTGAAGAGAATGGTTCAACGTGACAGATGTGCAAATTGCTGCGGATGTCAATGCTGGGCCATCAACGAGTGTCAGCGTGCGAACCATTCAACGAAACATCATCAATTAGGGCTTTCGGAGCCGAAGGCCCACTGTGTACCCTTGATGACTGCACGACACAAAGCTTTACGCATTGCCTTGGCCCATCAAAACTGACACTGATCTATTGATGACTGGCAACATGTTGCCTGGTCAGACGAGTCTCGTTCCAAATTGTGTCAGGCAGATGGATGTGTGCAGGCATGGAGACAACCTCATGAATCCATGGACCCTGGATGCCAGCAGGGGTCTGTTCAAGCTTGTGGAAGCTCTGTAATGGTGTGGGACGTGTGCAGTTGGAGTGATATGGGACCTCTGATACGTCTAGACATGACTCTACTACTCACCCGAAATCGATGAAACTGGCGTTACTTCTCGACGTAATCGCCCTGCAGACGTGCACATTTTTCACAACGCTGACGCCATGATTCCATGGCAGCGGCGAAGGCTTCTTTAGGAGTCTGTTTTGACTACTGGAAAATCGCTGAGGCAATAGCAGCATGGCTGGTGAAAGTGCGGCCACGGAAAGTGTCTTTCACTGCTGGAAAAATCCAAAAGTCACTAGGAGCCAGGTCAGGTGAGTAGGGAGCATGAGGAACCACTTCAAAGTTGTTATCACGAAGAAACTGTTGCGTAACGTTAGTTTGATGTGCAGGTGCGTTGTCTTGGTGAAATAGCACACGTGCAGCCCTTCCCGGACGTTTTTGTTGCAGTGCAGGAAGGAATTTGTTCTTCAAAACATTTTCGTAGGATGCACCTGTTACCGTAGTGCCCTTTGGAACACAACGGGTAAGGATTACGCCCTCGCTGTTCCAGAACATGGACACCATCATTTTTTCAGCACTGGTGGTTACCCGAAATTTTTTTGGTGGCGGTGAATCTGTGCGCTTCCATTGAGCTGACTGGCGCTTTGTTTCTGGATTGAAAAATGGCATCCACGTCTCATCTATTGTCACAACCGACGAAAAGAAAGTCCCATTCATGCTGTCATTGCGCGTCAACATTGCTTGGCAACATGCCACACAGACAGCCATGTGGTCGTCCATCAGCATTCGTGGCACCCACCTGGATGACACTTTTCGCATTTTCAGGTCGTCATGCAGGATTGTGTGCACAGAACCCACAGAAATGCCAACTCTGGAGGCGATCTGTTTAACAGTCATTCAGCGATCCCCCAAAACAATTCTCTCAACTTTATCGATAATGTCGTCAGACCAGCTTGTGCGAGCCCGAGATTGTTTCAGTTTGTTGTCACACGATGTTCTGCCTTCATTAAACTGTCGCACCCACGAAAGCACTTTCAACATATCCATAACTCCATCACCACATGTCTCCTTCAACTGCCGATGAATTTCAATTGGTTTCACACCACGCAAATTCAGAAAACGAATGATTGCACCCTGTTCAAGTAAGGAAAACGTCGCCATTTTAAGTATTTAAAACAGTTCTCATTCTCACCGCTGGTGGTAAAATTCCATCTGCCGTACGGTGCTGCCATCTCTGGGACGTATTGACAATGAACGCGGCCTCATTTTAAAACAATGTGCATGTTTCTATCTCTTTCCAGTCCGGAGAAAAAAAATCGGAACCCTTAGAACTTGAATGCACCTTGTAGTTCATGTCCATTGTGCATTCCGACGGACTTGGGAAATTCCAGCACAGCAGAACACTGCGTCACCCCACAAGTCCAGAACTGCTACAGAGTGGCCTCAGGAACACTCTTCTGAATTTAAACACTTCCGCTGGCCGCCACACTCCCCCACACATGAACATTATTGAGAATGTGTGGGTGCCTTGCAACGTGCTGTTCAGAAGAGATATCAACCGTGTGATACTCTTACGGATTTATGGACAGCCCTGCAGGATTCATGATGTTAATTTCCTCCAGTACTACTTCAGACATTAGTCGAGTCCATGCCACATCGTGTTGCGGCGCTTCTGCGTGCTCGCGGGCCCCCTACACGATATGAGGCAGAGTATATTCGTTCTACGAGCTCATTCATTATCAGTTCAAGGAATTTTTGATTTCATTTGAAGAGGAATATCCCGATATTACCTATAATGCTGAGGTATGTTAGCTGAGCAAAGGAATAGTGATTTCCGGAGTTTTTGGAGGATGACACTCCGTGGCTCAGTTGGTGGACGGCAAAGAACGTTCGGAGCCACTTTTACATAGCCCCAAATGGGTAGCTGATTTAGAATGTCAAACAGACATTGTGGCTTTCCTAAATGATTTACCGGCAAGTCTGAAACTCCCAAAAGAAAATAATCTCATCAACAATATGGTCGTCAAAATAAAAGCTATTCAACATAAACTTCAGTTCCTCAAAAACAATATTTCAGAGGAAAGTACGCATCACTTCCCTGAGCTAGGTAAGCTATACATATTTTTTTTCTTAAATATGGCATCCTGATTTTTAAAAGTGGTTTATTCAGTATGGTACTATGATCTTGTTTGACAGCATCTGTGCAGGAAGGAGCGCTCTTTGAAAAATACGTTGAGGTGCTACAATAGTTTGAAAATGAGATTAGCAACCGATTCCAAGTAATGTATCGGTATATCACTAACAGCAAAATAAAGTCGATTTTTTTAAATGTACAAGTGTTATATAAGACAACAGTATGTGTTTACTAAAACATCTCAGCTTTCAATATTTCAAAGCTACTTTATACATTAGTTTCATTTGTTTTTTTGTTTTATTACAGGAAATTACTAAGCTGCAGCCAATACTTGATGAGTTTGTAAAGCACCATTCGATTTACATTTCAGCCTAATCGATTTGCAAATCTACTATCACCGAAAGTGTTTATTTTACAGTACCCAAGGTTTGCTCGAATTCTGCCAGGATTTGTCGAATGAAAAGTTTCCTAAGCTGCACGTAGAAGCTGCGAAGATTATTTCTGTGTCTGGTTCCATATACATATGTGAAAGTATTTCTTCTGTTTTATCGTGTTCGAAGACTAGATTGTGTGGAAGTATTCCTGTTTGAATTTAAAAAGTGCTCTAAGAGTTCAGCCAATCCCTTTTTCCAGATCTTAGTAGCATTACTGCAAAAAAAGTTATTATAATTATTTAAATCTCTTATGTCCTGGTAATCTTGTCCCATCAAACTAAGCTCTCTGCCCACTGTTCATAAACATTTGGCAATAATGAGTAAAACGGAGGTGATGTTGTGGAAAAACTTCAGACGGGCGGAGCGAACGAGACAAGCATAGGGAAAGAGAGAGAGAGAGAGAGAAAGCGAAAAAAAAAAAAAGGTTGTGCGATTTGCTGGTGGAAATGTCCTCAGAGGCCCTGCTATAGAATTCCCCTCACACACCACCCAAGGAACTATTATTACTTTATTACTATGTGTTCATCATTTACCAGCCACGGCTGGACAGACTGTGCCACATATACAATGTTTATCAACTAACATTTATACAACACCACATACAAAATTTATATTACAAATAAAAGAAAATATTTATGCAGTGCACAAAAACACATAGAACATACAGAAAATGAAATATAACTAAACAAGAAAGTAAAACTTCATAGCAGCAAATGAAAATACCATAAAGCAAAATGTTTACAAGACCGTGTAGATCACACACATAAAGTTTCATTTTGGCAAAATATGTACTTTAAGTAAAACACAAAATTAAATGTGCAGTTAACTGAGAACATAAAAAGAAGATTAAATTTAGGCAAAAGTATATATAAAACATAACAATATTTATTATTTTTTCCATTCACTAGAACCACTGTTGAAAAACTCTTCCAAGGAATATAGTGGATGTTGATTACAGTGCACACATACTAACTGACCTACAACAGATAGCTTAAATCGCTGCAATCCCACAAATCAACGACATACCTAAACAAAGTATACCGTAGTCGACATTATTAACAAAACTTAAGAAGGACTCACGGGATAAAAGATGGTATTACCAACTAGCAAAGACAACACAAGAAAAAGAAGTCAGACTACAATAATGTCTTGAAGCCAAACGACGATGCAAAGACAAATTACAAAAACCAAGGCAGGACCGGTTGGACAGTTTTGTCAGGACCAAAGTATTGAAAACCATATGGGGACAGCTCTTCAAAATACAAACTGAGAGAGTTAAAACACCAACCGCAATGTCAACATTAAAACGACCAAACGGCACAATGACGGTGGTGGAGATGTTCGGTGAAGCACCTGCTAAACAACCTGCCACCGTATGATTACCCTTCACACACCCAGACAAATGGACACCAACTATTTAAATTGTGGATTCAGTATTCCTTTTGCTCACGAGGAGATTGCACTGGCAATTATGAAACTTAAAAGACAGAAAAGCTCCGGGACCAGGTGAGGTCCACTCAGAAACCATTAAATCTGCCGCATGACATATCGTCCCCTACCTGACACACTTAATGACTCTTTACAGCAAAGGAGAATACCCGTCTGTTGAAAGATGGCCAATGCAGTGATTATCAAAAAATTAGAGGACAAAGACTCAACAGAACCAAAATCATATAGATCAATCTGTCTACTAAATATACTAGGCAAATTCCAGGAGGGACTACTGTGTGACAGGCTACAGTCACACAGCCAACTTCTGGGACTCAGTTCACATCAGTATGCACAGGCCTATAGAATTACAATACGTAGGGTTTTACACATAACTCAGAGTACACAGAACACATACATGGTGGCAATAAATACAGTAAATAGGGCTTAACACAACTCAGAGCACACAGAACAAATATGTGGTGGCAATATTAATTCATATGTCTGGCACTTTTGACAACCTTTGGTGGCCTATGCTATTCACAAAGTTAAGACAAACGCAAATCCCACCAGCTTTATATCTAAGAGATGACATCACAGAAATGTGCTAACTGAACCACTTGTGAAATGATACCTGGAAGAGACAATGGGATTCAACAGAAAAGAAGTGTTGCATCCACACATTTTTCCCAAACATCAAGGAATGAATGAAGCTAAAACATATAGATCACAAATGTGGCAAGGTCAATTTCCTCCTAGGCCATGGTCCATACCCACAACACCTCCATCGGTTTAGTCTCACCCGAATGCTTAAGTAAACCTGCAGAGAACTAGGAACTCCTGGACATATCACTTTACCCTATGATATACTCACACGCATATGGCCCCTAATTGAGTATGACAGCAGAGGACAAATTCTACGATTGGTGAATAGCAAATGACGTAACTGACAATGTATCATGTGCCTTACATGAATTATACAAACAAGGACAATCACATACATGAATAAGAGCAAACAAACATGGAAAAAGGATTTTTGGAATGACATAGACAGACACAAACATGGAAACAGACTCAGACACTGAAGCACATACAAACAGTGAGATTAATATACAGACCTAAATGTAAGATAAGACTAAATTATGGTACACACAAATGGATCATATATCACAAAATATTTTAATATATGCAGAAACATCTAGAGTAATGCATGTAATTTAAATGATGTAATTGTTTATTAAGCTTATTTAAAATAATACTGGTAACAAAAATGATACAATCAGTTATTAGGCTTAGATAAGGTTTTACCTTACCGAAAACACAGATACCATCACATAACATGTAGAAATAAGGAAGTCAAAGATGCACAAATAGCACACTGATTATGCCCTGTGTAAAGCACACATGAACTTTAACAAAAATAATATAAGAGTAATACAAATACACATCTGTACACACAAATTTATCAAATGTATATTAAAGATATATTTTGTACGCTACCTCGAATGTGACAGGCTGGATGATTTGCCGAGCCCTCACACACAAGATAGCTAGGCGATGGAATCTCTAATACAGAGCTATGTACTTTCCTGTTATCTTTTTTTCTCCTTCTTAAATGCAAGAAGCTTGTTATTTTAATTTTTTCTGAATTTATAATATGTCATAACCTCTTTTCTGTCTTGCTACATTCTTATCTTCTATTCATAAATCATTAATTTTAAGATTTTCGTTTCTTAATTGCTCTTAAATGTATAAGCATTTATAGGTCAAGTACTATTAATCCTTACTACAAACAAGAAACGTCAAATAAGTTTCACAGTCTGTACATGTTCAATTCCATATTGTGAAAATACAACCTGTCTTCGTAACAAGGTGGCAGTTCATTTGTAAATGGGAGCAAATTAAATAGATGAAAAACTAACACACCAATTGGACAGAATTTAGTATGAAACACCACAGGAGGAAATCCAACAACTCAATTAGTTGATGCCAAGCCGAATAACTGCTTGCATAAGGGCAAAAGATGGGCCAACGAATTACTGACTGCTCAGTTTGTGAGGCTGTCTCTCTTGAATAAATCACCCAGTTTTTCTGAAACTGTAACAATTTGTTGGTCTGTACATTTACATCACATCTCCCAATTTCCACCCCATTTGGATAATTCCTTTGTGATTCACTACTTGTTTTTTGTCTCAGATTGTTTTATACTACAAGTAAAAAGTGTCCACGATCTGAGGAATGCAAGTTTCAATGCGATAATTTTGATGAGAATGCAATTCTAGACATTATAAGACACACTGCATCTATTTAGTCGAAAAGGCGTCCCTACTGTTCAAAAGCAACCCAGAGCAACGAGGAAAAGAATCAGATTTGCAAGGTTTGATGACACATTAAGGAGATTATAGCATTTAATGGTGTCCAAATGGAAGAGATGTGCGAGCAACAGGAAAAATTTTGAGTGAGCACCCAAAACAGTGTACGTTGGTAAGTGAAGAACTTGAGGAGGGTCAGAACCTTCCCAGCCCAGCATTGAAACATTCTTTGCCTGGGTGAACCTTGGGTGAAAACAATCTCACATTTAACTATATATGACAGTAGTATCTGTTCCCAAAAGAACAGTTACCATTGATGACCATGCAGCTTTGCTAGAAATGAAATGATAATTAACTGGACACCCTAGCTGCAAACAGGCATTGATATACTTCATTGGGGACATGTTGAAAATGTGTGCCCCGACCAGGACTCGAACCCGGGATCTCTTGCTTACATGGCAGACACTCTATCCATCTGAGCCACCGAGGGAACAGAGGGTAGTGAGCCTGCAGGGACTCATCCCTTGCACACTCCCTGTGAGACCCACATGTCTACACCACTACATTAGGCGCACTACGAATGTAGTGGTGTGGACATTTTGGGAATGTCGGTCTCACGGGGAGAGTGCAAGGGATAAGTCCCTGCAGGCGCACTATCCTCTGTGCCCTCAGTGGCTCAGATGGATAGAGCGTCTGCCATGCAAACAGGAGATCCCGGGTTCGAGTTCTGGTTGGGGCACACATTTTCAACATGTCCCCAATGAAGTATATCAGCGCCAGTTTGCAGCTAGGGTGTCCATTTAATTATCACTTAATCTTACATTTAGTAAATTCTGGTGGAGTTAAAATACCATCAGTGTCACTACAAGTACCAGACCACTAGATAGACCTCTACTTGTTCTGAAGGTTACAGGAGTGAATTTGTCAATGGAGCATAACTTATTTTTAGAGCAAGAAAAGACAGTGGCAGCTGTCAGAGGCAAATGACTGCAACCAGTTTTGAGAAGTATATACCTATAAGAAAAATCTGCTCCCCAGTCTGCCCAAAGGTAGTATTACAATTATTGATAATGCTTCTCATCATAGTGTGCAAGGTAAAAAGGCACTCTCGCAGTATGCTGTTAAAAATTGAAAACTATTTGAGATAATCTGAAAGCTGAAAGCCCCGAAAAGAGGTACAGTGTTGACGAGATAATGAACAGTCACAAGCACACAGTTTTCCAGTTACCTCCACATGTGTGTGAACTGAATGCCATGCAGATGGTCTGGGCAAAAACTGGAAGAAATATACTGAAGCACAATGCTACAGCTGACATTTTTCTAGAAAAGCTGTAAGAAGTTACAAAGACTGGGACCGCATCTGTGACCACAACTACGTGGGAGAAGTTCGATCACTATGTTGCCAAAATAAATAACATGTTTTGGTAAAAAAGCAGACTAATAGGGGACACTATATGTCAAATTGTCATAAACTTGGGAAGTATGTCTTCTGACAATGACGATGATGATAGTAGTAATAACGCAGATTCTGATTGGTTCAACCTCTAGAATGGAGTGACAGCAACTGAAGAAATCAACTGAGTTTGTCATGAAGAACCACCAACTGCAACCTAAACAAAGAACAGGACATTGTTCTAATGTGAGTATATGCATATCAGGCAGAGTGTTTAACAGCAAGATGAAGAGGATGGGTTACTACTCACAATGTAGAGGAGGCATTGAGTCACACAGTCAGTGTCTCCGGGCACTGGAGCTTGATTGTGGACTGCCAAGACTGCAGTCCACAGACTGGCCCCGGAGCCCAGAAACTGCTGCTGTAGGTGTTTGAGCTGTGTGAATATACACCAGGTGTCTCTCCTAAGAGTCATCAGGAGCATTTTCTCTCGTGTTTCGTCAGTTATTTGAAATTATGTTTTTGTATTCTGTAGCTGGAGTCAGCCCAAACAATCACCAATCATTACATTTTTTATGCAACATCCAGTGTCAACAGAAAGTGTCTGTTTCCCATTACAAACAAAATGATTTTTAAAATGGAATTTTAAGTGCCCATTTCCTAGAGAGCTCCCAAATTAGTCTTGTCCAATATTTGTTTTATCGATAAGTGTTAACAGGGACAATAAAACATGAAAAATAAATAGCAATTCAGAAGCAACTCGTAGGACTTCATGCATGGCAGTAACAGTCAGCGCAGGCCAGGGCAGTGCTGTTGCTACTGGAGTACTGATTATTCTTCATGTTTTACTGTCCCTGCTAACATAAATCAATAAAACAAATAATGTTGCACTAAAATAATCTGCTACCCCTAGTTATGCTGTGTCCGAAATGTCAAGCAACTTGTCCAAGGCAATCGAGAAAGCAATGAACTTGCCAGTACTGAGAGTTAACTGCCTGTAAATATCCAGGCCCACAACAGCTGTGGGGCAAGTAATTCTTTGTCACAATAGACTAATTTCGGAAAAGTTCTTTACCTCCAACGACATCACCAGTTCTGCTTCCTCAAGCCCTCTTTAATGAACTCACCATTGCTGAAAGGTTTTTAAATCTGGCAATTCTGAGCATTATTTTGCAGCTTGCTTTTAATGATGTTCCACTATAGTTGGTTGCTGGCCAAAAATTAGAAACAATACAATAAACTGTAAACACACTAGATTCCTAAAAGCAAATACAAAAGCACAAACATAATGATATTTATGGGGTTACTCAAGTTGACATCAGCTCGCCGTGCAGCACTGCATCTTGGTACCCAGAAAGCCTTAACATTCCTTCATTGATTTCAGTCAGTAAAATGAAAACAGCTCCCAACATAGCCACGTGTGTCTGCCTTCATGGCATCGGAAGGAAAACCGACTCTTCAGCATCAAAATCAGCTCCACCTCCCACATTGGCTTTTCAAAGCCATCCTCTTTGCAAGTTTTTACAATACTACAAAACTACTAATTATCTAGGGATCATCCTGGCATACCACTATGCGAACAATTCTTTTGTAGGCACCAAAGGAAAACGGCTTTCCTTAATCTGGCATGCAACAGAATGGCGCCAGACAGGGCACATCAGTTTTGTATCTGGACCTCCCCACTCCTCAGTTTTCAGGATCATAACGAGTATACGTATGGTGACGAAGAGACCCACTAATGCATCTCACAGATACAAAAGAGAGAGAGAGAGATGGAGAGAGAGAGAGAGAGAGAGAGAGAGAGAGAGAGAGAGAGAGTGCAGCCTTGCTTATCCTTTTGCACAGCCTTACAAAGGAGGCCACCGATCGCTGCCTACAGGGCAGCCAACGGCCTGTCCCTGACAGTACCCTGTATTGAAACATGAGCCGAAAACTGGATACATAAAATTTGCCCATGCGATGCCTCTCCTGGGAGAGTCATCTACATTACTGTGGCCAAAGCAAATTAGGGAGCAGTTGATATGTTATATTCGAACAATTGTGTCTGTTACTTCAAGTGTCATTTTCATTCCTATTGCCAGAGTGGTCCAAACTGGCATAATATAATTTGAATATGACACGGGTCAGCCAAAGAACTAATCAACACATTTCAACAGCCCTAAAGGGTTTTGTAGTGCAAGACCTCAGAATTTACAGTTCTTCTCTAGTGTCTTCAGCTACTTCCATCACTTTTCTAAAACACAGTGTTGGTTTTTGAAGTCACATTTCCATTTTGTTTTTTCCCAACGAGTCTGTCTTCTGGAGCATACCCTTAGTTTTAATGCATTTAAAAGGCCACTGGAAACAAACTACTTGTGGTTTATTTAAATGGGAACCCCCTATAGATATTGAATGGATGACACAAAAGTTACACTTATTGTCATGTAAGGTTAGCATAATTAAATTAACACAATTATTAAATAGTATTTCACTTTGTCAGAATATAAATAAAAAAACTTACCACGAAATATCACTTCAGATCAACTGGATAAAAAAAAAAACACAATCTGTCACACTAAGCACTGCAACTCCATTCTTCATACCAGTGCGACAAAACATAAGACTTTCACAGACTATCTTCGTAATTTAACTCACATGTAAACAAACACAAGCACTTTGCTTGGTCAGTGACCCTATGACACAACCATCAGGTGCTGTTGTGCCATTGGTAATAAGTCGTACTTGTGTATTAGATACATCATTGTTACATATATGTTGTTTAAACCATGTTTCTTTATTTCAGGGGTAGTGAGCTGAGAGGCAATAGTTCTCTTACATATATATCGACAGAATTCTATATAAATTATTTGAGTGTGAGGTGTGGAGAACTTTGTTACCACACTGAAGAGGAATGTCTGATGTATAATGATGCAACTTAAGGCATGCAGGCACTGAGAATCAGTATCAATAAATTACAAACAGAAGTAACAATATTAAGTTAAATCAAATCATAGAGTTCTTCATGTTCAAACACACTCGTTACATTATTTATTTTTCAGTTGCCACACAACACGAGTGTGCTGCACTACTGTAGTGTTACAGCTGTTAGATCACATAAGTTAGCAGCAATCATAAATACAAGACAAAGTGTACAGACATGCACCAATAACAAGTAGGGAGCCAAAGTTCAACTTAGCATTGACCACTTACAGATATGCCACTTCACTGCTACAAAACTTGGCAGTCTAAATGTCATCATAAGTGTTCAACTGGAGAAATTTAATCTCATATTCATTACAATTAATAACTGCCGTATTTTAATGTAAGTGAAAAAAAAAAAAAAAAAAAAAATAAAGAAGAAGCTTCGTGTCTATAGGGTGGGGACTGGATTGGACCACCTCTCCCCCCCCCCCCCCCCCCCCATCTCCACCCCTGATTTTCATGTTGTTATTCCATACCGGATTTTCCACCGTTTGGTAGTATTTAACAGCATACCTGCATATAAGGGCATTCAATTAGTATATGTATAACAAGACAGTGCACACTTACTGATATGAACACCTTGTTCTTAGTAATACTGTTACGCAGCTGCTAAGAGGCAGCAACCACCCCACCCCCCTCCCGTCCCGTCCCGTCCCCTCCCCTCCAATTCGTGTCACATCTTATTTACTTGTAAATTGTCATTGACGGTGTTCTATCTCTCGTTACTTTCTTATGAAGTGATGTGTTGCCTGCTCATGTACTTCACATTAATTTTACCTTCAACACTGGTTTTCTTGCCCTTTCTTCATTTGCAGCATCTTCCCAAAGGTGAAAATTCTTGTGAGATCAGTGTACAGTCATAAAATCCTCATTGTAAGCATGAAACTGACAAGTAAATACCATCATTCATGATGTTTTAACTGAATAAGATGAAGAGTGTGTCGAGATGAAAAAAGACATGAAAACAGTTGTTTGTACAGTACCAACTTAACAAGGTATTCACACAGCAGCTATTGATATCATGGCAGCACAAATTAAGAATTTGACTGTAATTATTGTAGAAGTATCACTATGCACTAATGTGTGACGATTTAAAATGTTTACTTTGCTAGCATGTTAAAAAGTGAATCATACAATGTTGACGCAACTGCATTAATGGTGTTTTCAGAACAGCACATAATATTTTGCTGTACTTTCATCATGTCTTACTGCAGCATAAATGCCCTGTGCGTTCTTCTCAGTTGCAAACAGTGAATGATACTGAGCAGGGAAACTTGTGGTCTGTATTTCTTTCCTACTTCTACCAACTTCCTTCTCTGCTGTCGCCCTGAATAAGGAATTAGTGACATGACAAAATCCAGCACTTCTGTTAACTGTTATTTTGTGTATTTTTATCAACTCTACTGCAGAATGCATCTCCTGAGGGTAATTTCTGACCAGCAATCGTTCTTATAACAATTCAACAACATTTATTGAATGTTTGTTCATATCATGTAGCATAATCTGAAAATTCTTGTATTTTGTACATTAATATAATTGCAATTTGTTATTTTAAAGGTCATATTTTGATTTTTATTGATTTTCATTTTAAACTAAATAGAAATAGTTTTGTATTACAAGAACTTGTATTAAGAGAAAACACTTTATTTACAGAATATACATCCAAATTATCAAAATAACCACTGGCAAATTGATATAAATTACATATTCACAACCTTCACAACCTTTTACTAAGGCACAAATGTGTTTTTTTTTATAAAAGAAGCACCATGATCAAAATTCTTGTTAACTGGTTACATGATTAATTTGACTTTTTTCATTATTTTCAATTTAGTGAGTGACAGTCACTCCTTATGACATGATAACATAGGAAATAAACAAGCCTCTGGAATAAGAACAGTTTTTAATAGGGTTACATCAAGTATAACAACTGTATAGTATATCAGACAACAGCATAAACTGCTGATGTTTGTAGCAAGATACGAAATACTGCCACAATGGTTATTTCATTTTCAAATTTAAAAAAATCAGAAATATGCACTACACTGTCATCAGTCAAATCAGTATCAGTACAGAAAATTGTACAAAATTTTATTGTCCAATAAAGATTTTAGATAATGTATCCACAATGGTATAAATAACAGTGAAAAATAATATTTGAAACTACGTACAACCACTTATGACACATGTTAATACCAGTACATAGCTATTTTGAAACTGTTACCTCTTTCCTTTGATTTAAACCTGCTTTTGTTTCTTTTACTTCAATATGTCATCTTCAATGCTGCATAAAAAAATTAAATTAATCAGTACAAACATGATGATGTGTGTGACAGAAGAGAGACATCTATTAATCACATGGGAAAACAAGAACAAGTGGAGTGAGGGCCACACACACAGCAGTGTGGTTAAATCCTCAAATTACAGTATTTCATCAAAATTCCTTCAACTGGGAGACAAATGGAAATATGGAAAGGAAACGGTACATACACATGTGATTAAGGAAAAGTTTCTGCAAAACCTAATCCAGGAAAGATACAGTTGTATCTTGTGACACACTTGTATCACAGAATGAATGCACTACCCCTCTCTCTCTCTCTCTCTCTCTCTCTCTCTCTCTCTCTCTCTCTCTCTCTCTCTCTCTCTCCCCCCCCCCCCCCCCCCAACCCCTCCCCCTCTTTTTCCTTTCTGCTTCAGTGCCTATGCATATACTCTTTCCTCATTCAGTTTTGAATCATCATCATAATGAAGGAATTTTAAAAAATGTTGAAATCTAGAGATGCAGCCTTTTTTTTAAATTTGTGTGACTCTTGGTCTTACTCCATTCATTCTTGTTTTAATGTTAGTTAACAGATTTCCTGTTTTGTCACTACTATTATTAGTAGCTACCTGCTGTTGACTATAATCTGGATAGCCATAATGACACATCAATGAACACAATTATGGTTAAATTTTCTACACACAACCAGTAGCAATATAGTATCGTCTTAGGAACTGGATGGAAAGCTTATTCAAGAGCGCCGTAATGCTACTGGTAGCAACAGTCTTGGCTGCACTCTTGCACTGACCTGAAACATTAACAAAACATAAAAGTATTACAAATATCTGTAAGAAGAAAGCGATAAATCAAATTAAGAGCAAATGATCACAAACACTTAAACAGTTTGAGTAACAAACACTGTTCAGAATACATCAACAAAGGATGAAAATAATGAACACAGTCACTAAGGAAAATTCTGAATGAGTCCCTAAGGTGCATCTGAAGAATTTTTCCAACTTGCACAAGTAATTGCCAGAAGCAATATGTTTAACCAACATAGTATCTGTTCAATCTTTGGACTTTCAGTATTTTCTCATTGTCCTCTTTTACGGCAAATTTTAAACAACTAGTAGAACAGCAAAGTACTGCAATTAAAACAACCAATGAGATGAAAGTGCATAAATTTATGTATTCAATTGAAACCTAATAGGCATCTTTAAATACCAATAAATAAAAAGAAAAAAAGCAATTCTTCCCTGCCGTAATTCTGCATACGTGCTCAACAACTGTACTTTACATGACAGAGTATGTAAATAGTGTACCCACAGTGTTTAGTTCCTTCTTATTCCATCTGTAAGTAATTTACAGAAGGAACAACTGTTGGTGCACCTCCTCATAAAACTAATTCTTTAATTTTACTGCCATGATCATTATACTGTATGAAAGAAACAAGGGTGTTTGCATTAGTAAGGGACTATTTGTCTCAGTTACTGTCAATCGATAGTTTATTGCAGACAAGTTCTTGTGGTGCACTGAAAAATTTAGTTTATGAGGTATAACGAAAGAGACCAATACTGCAAATCTGTGTACTTCTCAAGTATGACCTGTCAATGGTGATTTGCCAGCTACCAAAACATATCTTTATGAAGACACCCATGTTGCTCCACCATCAACTACAATGAAAACCTTTATTTTTGCCACCAACTTTGATTGCTACCAACCTTCATTGAGTCCAAGATGTTTTTCAATTCCAGTGACTCTGTTGATCTCAATGCAATATAAAGCTGCTATTATAGCTTGTTTCATGTTCAAGAACAACCCTAATGTCTCTCACTACATTCTGACATTTAGGATCAACTATTTTAGGTCCTAAGAATCGTGTTGACCCAAATTTAAATTACTGCTTTGATGTGACATATCTCCTCAAGATATATTCTGAGTAAGAGTTGAATAAAAGAGGGTGATAATTGCATTATGCATTGCACTTTTGACTTCTCCTTCCCTTTCATCTATTTTTACATGTCACTATTTTTTCTGTATCACCACTGCTGAAGCTTGCACATAGTTTACTACTTTTAACCTCTTCCTCTCTGAGATACCACGTCCTTTATCTACTCTCATCACAACATGTGGGTCCCTCTTAATCTAGTGTCTCAGTAACCTGCTCTCCCCCTCTCAAATCTTCCCGCAAACAATACCTCTTTCCTACCTAGAGAAGAAACATACGAATGTCTAAAGTCAAGATTAGTATTTTCTACTCTTACATGTATCTAGTGGCACTACTCAGAATTTCCCCTTCTACAGGTAAGTGCTGGCCAGCCGTCATGTCTCCTCGCAATTTTAACAGCTTTCTTAGCAGAATTTTCTCTTCGAGAAATTACTAAATTTTATTATCACTTTGACTCTGTAATTAAAATACACTAGACATACAACACATCCCGAGTAAATTATTGTAGGCCAACTTGTCATGTTATCAAAGGAACTGAATTTCATCACACTGGTTAAAGTGGGTAGTAAAAGCTATAATCTATTGCATGTTATTTAGGTAGCACTTCTGAAACAATACACAATTACTTCAGTAAAATTTCTCCAAATAATAAAACTGATACCAACAGTAACCATTTTCTAGACCATTTATTCTAGAGGCAAAGTATCTCATTCTCTTAAATGTTTGAGAGTGACAAGGCTTTCTTTTACTTAGAATATATACAGTAATTAGTATTACTATTTGATTTATTATTGTCTATACTTGGATCTAATATTTATACTTCAGGTATCAAAAGCAGCTACATTATGTAGAGTTCAATATTTAAAAAGCACCGTGAATGCTTTCAGAATGAGTCTTTCACACTGCATCAGTGTGTGCACTTTTTGAAACTTGCTGGCAGATTTAAAGTGTGTGCTGGACTGGGTCTCAAATCTAGAAACTCACCTTTCATAGGTAATTCTCTTAACAAGAAATACTGCCAGAAGTAGCTCTGTGATAACAGGTATTGAGGAGTGACTGGATAGCTCAGTCATCAAGATCCACCACTCTTTGATTACACTGTTGACAACAAATCAATGGGAACAGTAACTGCAATAAAATAGCTAGGACTAACCATCCAGAGCAGCCTAAAGTTGAACGATCATGTACAACAAATTGCACAAAAGTAGTAGCAGAAGAACGTATAATTCACTCCTGAAAGAAGTGTCTAATGAAATGCTCATTTCACAGACTGCTGAGCATCGTTCAGCTGTCAGGGGACCTTACCAAATAGCATTAATGGAAGACAGGGAAGAGATCAACAAAGAACAGCCATTTCATCATTTACTTGGGAGAAGAGATTTATAGTCAACAAATTAGAGTAGCAGACACTTTGAGAGAGGTACTGTGCATCAAGGTCAGGTGTACTACTGAAATTCTGAGAGAGTACATTCCAGGAAGAGCTGATCAAGTTATTACTTTCTCCCACATGTATCTCTTGAAATTGTCATGACAAAAAATCAGAGCCCATATAGAGCTTTACTGACAATCATTATTCCCACATGCTGTTTGTGAATGGAACATGAAAGGACAAAAAATAGTTGTACCAGAATTTCCCTTCACACACATTGTATGAGGGCTTGAAGACTACAGGTTTAAACATAAGAGCAGTGCCCAGGAAAGGCAAGTTCCTGGATTCAAGTCCTAGTCCATCACAGAGTTCTAATCTGCCAGGAAGTTTCACAGAGAATGCCATAAAACTACAATCATTAAACAATTGCTTATTTATAAAATTACTTATTTCTAAAATGCACGGAAGGATAGAAGACTGGTTTGTGGGAGAAACATGAGGGATGGGAGCGGTAGATGGAGGAACAAAGAATCATAGTCACAACAAAATTGGATCATTCATCTGAACTATATGTAGGAAGGCTCAAATAAAATGCCTAAGAAATTCACACATGCACATGGAATAGTTAATGGCCAATCTAGTATTTAAATCAAAGGCACAGAAGACTGGTTTGTGGGAGAAACATAAGGGATGGGGGTGGTAGATGGAGGAACAAAAGGGAGGGGTAGGAGGGAGAGAGGGGTAGGAGGGGGAGGGGTGGCAGAGGGGGCTGGAGGGAGGGGGTGGCAGAGGGATAAAAAGGGGCGGCAGAGGGGGAAAGGGGGGGGGCGGCAGAAGGGGGAAAGGGGGGGTGGCCGAGGGGGGATAAGGGGGGGTGGCAGAGGGGGGATAAGGGGGGTGGCAGAGGGGGATACGGGGGGGTGGGGTGGCAGAGGGGGTTACGGGGGTGGCAGAGGGGGATACGGGGGGGTGGGGGGTGGGGTGGCAGAGGGGGTTACGGGGGTGGCAGAGGGGGTTACGGGGGTGGTGGTGGCAGAGGGGGGTACGGGGGGGGTGGCAGAGGGGGATACGGAGGGGGGGGTGGCAGAGGGGGATACGGAGGGGGGGGTGGCAGAGGGGGATACGGGGGGGGGGGGGGTTGCAGAGGGGGATACGGGGGGGGTTGCAGAGGGGGATACGGGGGGGGGGGTGGCAGAGGGAGATACGGGGGGGGGGGGTGGCAGAGGAGGATATGGGGGGGGTTGGCAGAGGGGGATACGGGGGGGGGGGGGGTTGGCAGAGGGGGATACGGGGGGTGGCAGAGGGGGATACGGGGGGTGGCAGAGGGGGATACGGGGGGTGGCAGAGGGGGATACGGGGGGTGGCAGAGGGGGATACGGGGGGTGGCAGAGGGGGATACGGGGGGTGGCAGAGAGGGATAAGGGGGGTGGCAGCGGGGGATAAGGGGGGGTCGCAGCGGGGGATAAGGGGGTGGCAGTGGGGGATAAGGGGGTGGCAGTGGGGGATAAGGGGGTGGCAGAGGGGGATAAGGGGGTGGCAGAGGGGGATAAGGGGGTGGCAGAGGGGGATAAGGGGGTGGCAGAGGGGGATAAGGGGGTGGCAGAGGGGGATAAGGGGGTGGCAGAGGGGGATAAGGGGGTGGCAGAGGGGGATAAGGGGGTGGCAGAGGGGGATAAGGGGGTGGCAGAGGGGCAGAGGGACAGTGAAGGTGGGACAGAGTGAATGGGGTGGGTATGATAGAGGGACAAGACACAAGTGGACTGTGGGATAGGAATGGAGGGACAGCAATGAAAAGGCATGGCATTGGTGGGGGGGGGGGGGAGGAGAGGGGATTGAGAAGAGAGAATTTTTTGAATTTAATGATACTGCCCTCGTCAACATACATCTCAGAAAATATACAAAAAAATCAAACTTATTTTGACTGGTAATTAACAATACGTAGCTGAGGCCTTATTCTGCGTTCTGAGCATCACATGTTTCTGACCGTGTAACTTACAGCACAAATATTGTATTTTTGATGTCTGCTATACAATTACTTGCAAGCACATGGTAACGAACCAAAGGAAATAAATGCAAAATTCCAACTCTGACTTAGAATCAACTGTTTGTGTACAAAAAGGACATTGCGACTGAAAACATACCTTTCTCCATATCCGTTGGAACCATGTGCTGTTAGTGGCCCACATACCATGCCCCTTACGCTCTGCCTGTTTCTCAGTCTTCAACAGTCTTTTGTAGTATGTGATGTAAAGTGGATCTTTTTCCAATGTGAAGTCCAATGCTGACACTGTTGCAAATCCCACTGAGACGAGGTCTACAGCCACATCACCTTTCTGAAAATTTGCACACAACGTAATGAAATAAATAAAAGAAAAATTTCTGAAATTTTTGTAGTATGCATCAGTTCAAAAATCAGAACTGAGTTATATCTAATGATTTTTTTTTTTCATAAAAACAGCCTTATTTGGTATTAAACTGGTGCTTGAGGATTTACATGGTATTTTGTAGTTTTTGTTCACATTTAGTGCTGCTCTTCATTACTGACTAAATGCTCAGTTATTTGGAGTAACACCATAGATTGTATATCTATGCAGTACTTATTTATCAAATAAGCATAAACAAAAATATGAGACTTTACTCCTTTAATTGGTTCAGAGATTACTAGAAAGCACAAACAAGTATCAATTCTGGTATCTTAGATGCTACCATTATTGTATAATACAGTAATTCTCATTCATTCTTCTTGCATTTATGTCCTATTTCCTTTCATCTAAAGCTTTATGTCAAAAGCTAAGCATTTTTTTGTCTTTTCTATATATCTGTCTGCAACTCAGCAACTCTTCATTTATAGAGTAGTGAACTATTCTCATTTATATATTAAGTCTCTTTTTATTACATCTTGTTTGGTTCATATGTGTCATTCTAAAACTGTGTACAAGAAAGGAAAACTACTGTTTGAAATCTCATTGATATCAACGCCATTAAAATTCATTCATATTTCATAAATTCTATCAATGTACTTGTAAATATTACACATGTATTAAGAAATGATTTTAAAAATATATAGTCTATGCCCATCACAATTTTCATTGTAGTATCATGTAAAAAGTTGAAGTAAATCAGTCATGAACTTTTGAAATTTTTGGTAATGTTAAATTATGACAAGTCTTGTATAGTGCTACAGACAATAGATTATTACTTGTCATTCAGCATTATAACAAACACAGCTACTTGCTATGAAGCCTGAATCTAGATGTTCAAGTAATTTGCAAAATGAATGTGTAATGAGGTATGTTTTTTATTTTCTTTTAAATTGCTGCGGATTCCTGATTTCTTACTTTATATTGGACATGAGCTTCTTGAACTTCCTATTACTAGAGTATATAACTCCATTCTGAACACTGGACAAGGGGGAAAAGACTACATGAAAATAATTATTGTATCTTATATTGTGACTGTGTACATCATAGTTTAGTTGAATTTGATTTTTACTATCAGAAACAAAAACTATTAAGGAGTAAATATTTTGAGAAATGAGTGTAAGAATTTCATGATCTTTAAAAAGATTTCTGCAGGCTGTACAATTATCTACTTTCCACAATATCTATACTGGTTGCTTCTGTTGATCAAACACTTTATTTACTTTGGGTGCACTGCCCCAAAAGTTAATTCCAGAAGACAACAGCAAGGGCAAATAAGAAAAAAAAGCCAACATTTTCATCTTTGGGTCAACAAAATGGGAGCTACTTCTAAAGGCCTAACATACTGCTTCTCAATTAGTTTATTCATGTGTGTACCCAATTTTAACTTGTTATGGAACACCAATGAATTTTACATTCAGTGTGTGACCATTAATGTCCACTTACGGTGTTAACAGGTCATTACCGCTTGTCTGAAACTGCCTAATATGAGTCTTTGTGGGGTTAGGAGTTATCTGTGGACCACTTGTTGGCCTCTTAAGCTATCATCTGAGTTGTGTCTGCTATGGTTGAATTTGGAGCCTTGACTAGGTATGCTTTTGTCATCATTAAACATTACAGTTTTCTATCTGCCCTTTAATGTGATTGGAAGATCATTTATATACATTAGAAAAAGAAGTGGGCCCATTAGCAATCCCTTTCGCACTCCAAGTTATGTCCTCCCATATTGAGGTTATTTTCATGCCCAAGATACAGCCTCTTCTTTCTGTTATGTAGGTATGATTCCAACCATGTGAGAGGGATGCAGTTAATGCTGGAACACTTTAGTTTTCAAAGTAGATTTCTGCAATGCAAACTATCAAAGAATTGGTAAAGTCACGGAATATACCAGAAGGATTTTTTTTTATGTAGCTCCAGTAGCACTTAATTTTGAGATCTCGTGTTGCTTTGTGTGTAGAAAATCCTTTATGAAATTCAAACTGAGAGGCTGTTAACAACTTCTGCTTGGTTAAATGAATCAGTATTCTGTCACTGACCACTTTCTCAAATACTTTTGAAAAGACTGGAAGGAATGATACAGATTTGGAATAAAGGTCATCTGCTTATCTCCAATTTTGCAGATGGGTGTTACTACTGAATACCTAAGTCTGGAGAAAATATATCCAGTCATTAATTGATTACAAACATACACACGTCAAAAAAAGTTTGGATCACCTTGGCTCCGAGAGCTCCAAAACCTGTACACAAAATTGGAATGAAGATCAACATAAACATCATTTCCGCCCCTTTTCATTACTCATGAAAACCACATATTACATGTTGTACCACCATACAGCGAGACCTTCAGAGATGGTGGCCCAGATTGCTGTACACACCGGTACCTCTAATACCCCGTGGCACCTCTGCTTGCACTGATGCATACCCGTATTTGTCATGGCATGCTATCTACAAATTCATCAAGGCACTGTTGGTCCAGATTGTCCCTCTCCTCGGCATAGATCCCTCAGAGTGGTTGGTGGGTCATGTCGTCCATAAACAGCCCTTTTCAATTAATTCTAGGCATGTTTGATAGGGTTCATGTCTGGCTAACATACTGGCCACTCTAGTCGAGCAATGTTGTTATCCTGAAGGAAGTCATTCACAAGATGTGCACAATGGGGACACGAATTGTCATCCATGAAGATAAATGCCTCTCCAATATGCTGCCAATATGGTTGCACTATCAGTCGAAGGCTGGCACTCACGTTTCGTACAGCCCTTACGGCGCCTTCCATGACCACCAGCAACGTACGTCGGTCCCACATAAAAACAGCAGGAAACCTCTACCTTGCTGCACTCACTGGACAGTGTGTCTAAGGCGTTCAGTGTGACCGGGTTGCCTCCAAACACATCTCCGACGATTGTCTGGTTGAAGGCATATGCAACACACATCGGTGAAGAGAAAATGATGCCAATCCTGAGCAGTCCATTTGGCATGTTGTTGGACCCATATGTACCGAACTGCATGGTGTGGTGGTTGCAAAGATGGACCACGCCATGGATGCGGGGAGTGAAGTTGCGCATCATGCAGCCTATTGCGCACAGTTTGAGTTGTAACACAATGTCCTGTGGATGCACAAAAAGCATTATTCAACATGGTGGCAGTGCTGTTAGCGTTCCTCCAAGCCATAATCCGTACGTTAACGGTCATCCACTGCAGTAGTAGCCCATGGACGGCCTGAGCGAGGCATGTCATCGACAGTTCCTGTCTCTCTGTATCTCCTCCATGTCCGAACAACATCGCTTTGGTTCACTCCGCGACACCTGGATGCTTCCCTTGTTCAGAGTCCTTCCTGGCACAAAGTAACAATGCGGACATGATCGAACCACAGTATTTACTGTCTAGGCATGGTTGAACTACGGACAACATGAGCCATGTAACTCCTTCCTAGTGGAATGAGTGGAACTAATCGGCTGTCGGACCCACTCTATCTAATAGGCACTGCTAATGCATGGTTGTTTACATCTTTGGGTGGGTTTAGTGACATCTCTGAACACTCAAAGGGACTGTGTCTGTGATACAATATCCACAGTCAACATCTGTCTTCAGGAGTTCTGGGAACCGGGATGATGCAAAACTTTTTTTGATGTGTGTAGTACATGGGTAATCCAATCAAGTTAGCAAAGGACATTGATAATCTGCAAGAAACACCATCATAACCATGATAATCACTACTTCTTAGTGACCTGAAGAATTCTGTAATTTCCTTATGGGTTGTATTTTTGAAACCAATATCAGTTGCTGGAACACGAAGACTCTACACAAGTAAATCTAATGCACCTGTATTTGCTTGTTTATTACTGGGTACAGTGTTTGCTAAAACTATGAAGATATACTCACTAACTTTTGTGGCCAACTATTAAAAGTCTCACCATTTCTGCTAGAGCTGATTTCTGGAGGTATAATTTCATTTGGATTACTATTTTTGTTTGTTTATTGTTCAAGAATGTTCTAAATGGTTTTTGCCTGATTCTTTGAGCCTTTTTTTAGCATTGTACAACAGAATGAAGGATTCAACAACACTGGTGGTAATGGAGCTTCAAATTTTGATTACTGCTTGTACTCTGAATTACATTGAATTCACACTTGCATTTCACTTTTTTGCCACATACCAAGGAGGGAAACTTATTTTGATTTCCTGTTCAAAATGTTTTTTCTAGGCAATTTTTTGCACCATACAGCAGTTCCAAATAGATGGGAGAATTTGTGTGTGCTGGCAAATTGCATAACATCGTTTATGCATACAGTGGCTTCTTGATGCATCTCGATTTTTCTCGGGTCATCATTTTGCTCCTCTTCTTCTTCCTTTGTTTCTTCTTCATCATCCTCTGTATTGCGAATTTCTATTAAATCTATTGCTGAAGTGAAAGTGGAGCAAGTTGAAAGTCAGCACTTTGAATATAATCATCTGCACTATATGAAATGATTCTCATTTTCATTAATTCAGCAGTTGCTGCTGCATTTTCTTTAGCTTTGATGCCCACAGAAGTATCTTGCTCTTGACCCCCAAACCCTGCTTTGTTGAAGCACTTTGTGACAGTTTCGAGTTTCATTTCCTTTACTGCCAGGCCAATCAAATTTCCAGCATCCAGGACAGAAACTGAACAAGCAAGAGCAAATGCACTTTCGGCTTCTTCAACACTAAGAATAAGAGGTTGCATCAGTAATTGCCTATAATGACACTCGAATGTGTAAATAACCCCCTGGTCAATGGGTTGTGTGAGGCTGGTTAAACCTGGAGGAAACCAAGGCAATTATTTTCGGGTCACAGGTTACATTGTCTAGGAAAAGGAGAACTTCGTAATTTCCTTTTTCCGTTTTGGCATTGAAAGAGCACAACCATTCTTCCATAAGACCACCCACCATCCATGCCTTTTTATTGCTTCACCATGTGACTGGAATCTTAATGATATCTACCTTTTTGTAGCAACATGGTTTTGCTGCCTTTCCAATCACTAGTGACTTTTCCATTTCACCTAACACGTTTCCACACAGCAGCACAGTGAGCCTTTCATCGGATTTTTTTCTGCCAGTGAACTTTTTACCTCGAACTGCTAGCGGTTTTGAAGGCTGCAAGCAATAAAACAGTCCCGTTTGATCGACATTAAAATGTCTTTTGGGTCATAATTAACAATTATTATGTTAATTGTCTTCCACTCTGTTGCTACACTTTCCTGCACATTCTTAGCTTCCCCACACACTTCATTCTACACGACGTTGTGCCTAGCTTTGAAACTGTCCAGCCATTCTATGGTTGCCTTAAATTCCACAATTCCATGTTCTTTAGTGACTTTCAGAGCCTCACTCTGCCACATGGGTCAGGATAAAGGTAAATTTCTTGCCCACGCATTCCCACACTATTATGTTAATTTCTTCATTTCCGGTCTTCTTTTCATCTGCCCATTCCCTTTCATCCATTCTTCCTGAATCTTATCCCTGTTTCTTAAAGTCTCATAAATTTGTGTTTTCCCCCCATTTTAAATGTAACATAATTTCGTGTACAGAGAGATTGTTTTTATTAGTCGCCTTGATTACATTAATCTGTTCACTAAGTGTTAACGATAGATATCGTTTGTTCGACATCATGTTACTGTATCTCTTAAAGTGCTACTAGTAAACAAACTGGTGGAAAATAATGACACACCTCTTTCACTGCACACATTGCAGCAGTGTGTTGGTAGATGCGCAACAATGTCCCTGTATGCGCCGGCGTGCATCAATAATGAGGGAAACGAGAAAGCTGGCAAACAGAATGATGACGAATGAACCATTCCCTTTGATGTACTGTACCGACACTGAGCGTAACTTATTCGTTGTTGCACAGAGTGGCGCGGTTTTAGGTCCATACCAGCAGCGCCGCGCTGGACCTCTTTTCTTGGTTTTGCACTGCTTAAGAGAGGTGTTAAACGTAAAGTCTCCATAGAGTCATGACTAACTAATGAACTGTAATACAATAGTACTGTATAGGCTCTTTTCCACATTATACAATGAATTATTAAGTATGTACAAGTATTTGCTTTCCATTTTCACGTTAGACACTTTCCACTTTATACAAAAAATTCAGCACATAAAAGTGCACTGAATGCGTTGGTACTGAAATACTTGTACAGTTTGGGCAGATTTCCGAATTATACATGTGCTGATTTTAGCAAGTTTTACTGTATTTAAGAAAGACTTTCCATACAAACTATCTGATTTATATATTTCTCCCTGGAGCTCTTCCAATAATTTCTCTCTACACATTCATCAAGACACTTTATGGTACTGCAATACAGTACTTTTCATCTATGAACAGTATTTTACTGCTCAGTGAATACTATTGTTAACATTTGGCCATCATGGTAAGATAAACCGTAGACTATTCGTTTCACGGTAAATCAATGTTGGCCACTATGTCCTTCACTCCTCATAGGGAATATTACTGTGGAGAATAACCCATAGCTGCACATCCACTACTCTGGGTGCTACCAGTAAGCATCACCTGGCAGAATGTAAATGTTAAAGCTTATACAAGCAATGATTTTTGCATTTAAGCTTTCACAACCTTATTGAAGCTGTTTCTAAAAGTTTTATGACTTCAAGACACTGCCTGCAGATGATCTGTAAAATGTCGTTACAACGAGCTTATGCCTTTTCTGATAGATTATTGTGGCACAGAATTCTTTAGGCATTCCCGGTGATCTGTTGACTTCTTTAGGTATTGGGTATTCTGCCAGATGCCAGCATTGTTCATGCGCAATATTTTGACAACGTGACTCATTATATTCATCAGGCGCTACCTGAAACTGCTCATCAAGTGGAATGTGCACAGTATTTATAACTACGGCCTGCCCCCTCCATGGTCGGGCCCTGGCATGCAACCTGCAGTCTGCACCTGCTAAAAGCATCCTTGGGTATTCCTTCTTCAGTCAGGTGCAACGGGCTGTACGTTGCCGTTCTGTTTTTTGTATGGCATGCCCATCCATGCACTGGATTTCCATTTTCCGTCCCATGCAAGTCTCTTTGGCATCTGCCTCTAGAAATATTCTTATACATTCCCTCTTCAGTCCGGTATACCAGGCCAAGTGCCAGCATTCCATTTTTTGTCCAGTATGGTTCTAGGTGTCCCTCTGTGATCCATTCTCACTAGAAGCATCCTACGATGTTCCATCTTCAGTCTAGTGCACCTAGTGCTCTGTCTGGAGTTTGTTCTGCATGTCTACACTCTCAGTTCTCCTTATCGAAGAGTTCTGCTGCTTGCCCCATTGCATTTTCAGCAATTTTGGTGGAGGTTCCCAAGTGTCATGATTCATGAGATTTTCCATCACGTTTATCTTTACAATACTTTCCCAGTACTTCGGGTCTGCACCAGAATGTTCATTTCATCGTAGTTCATGGAATGATTGAGTTCCAAACAGTGCTTGGAAATGGTTGATTTCATTGCCTGTGTTTGTCAAGCACGCTTCTGATGTTCTTTACATCTTAGGTCTACTATCCTAGTTGTTTGACCAATATATGACATGCGACACTAAAAAGAGATATTATAAATTTCTGGTTTTCATAGCTCCTGGTCATCTTTTACATTTCCCAGTAGTCCCCTTAGTTTGGTAGGTGGACAGAACATACACTTGATGTTATACTTCCTGGAATTCTGTAGGTTTTTGCACAAACAGATCCCGCACAGGACACATACGGCACAGTCTTTGCTTAATCTTGCTCTTCTTGAGCATGTGGTGGACTGGCTGGTTGGAGGACTTACTGAATCTGTTTGACCCTGTAATCAATTTTGCAAAACACTGACTGTAGTAGGTGTTCTATTTTTGTTGCCAAACTATCTAGATATAACACTGTGTGTGCCCTGAGGGCCAATATAACTGCATTCTTCTGTGATGGATTGTGACAGCTGCTAGTTTGTAGGTACAAATCACTCTCTCTAGGTTTGTGATACTCATTGTGGCCGAATGACCCGTCTGCTCTCTGACAAGTGCATCTAGAATCGACAAACAGCCATTCCAGTTCCATGGTGAACTTAATATTTGCCAGGTGAGAGTTAAGATGTCCCTGAAACTCAATGAACTTCTTCCTGCCACAATGCGAGATCACTAAGGTATACTCCACATACCTGAAGAAGGATGTGGGTTTGCATCTAGCCATCTCTGATGCTTCGTCCTCAAATCTCTCTATGAACATGTTGGCATCCACTGGAGACAGAGGACTATCCATGGTTACACCTTCTGTCTGCTCGTAATGCTGACCCCAATAAAGAAAATAAGCTGAGGTCAGTATGTGCCTGAACAAGTCCATGAGAGCATCGTCAAATTTCTCTGCAACCAGTTCTAGTGAGTCTTTCAGTGGTACCCTGGTGAACAGGAATACCACATCAAAACTGACCATTATATCAGATTCTATGACATGTAGTTGCTTGAGACGTTGCAAATCCACCGAGTTGCGGATGTGGTGAATACGCTTCCTCACATATGCAAACAGCAGTTTCTTCATATACTTGGCTGTTGGGTGCACTGATGCATCAATGTCGCTGACAACTGATCACAGTGGCACGTACTCTTTATGTACTTTCGGCAACCCCTATAGTGGAACTGGCTCTCTCAATCTTAACTGTGTAATGACCTTGCAGCCATAACCATTTTCTTCAAAAGAACCCTTGGCTACTTTGTAGGGTCACATTCCAAAAGTCTGTATCAAGGCCTTCAAGAAATTGATAAACTTTCTCATCATAATCAGCCTGGAGTAAAATGGCTAAGGAATTACCTTTGTCTGCTGCCAACATCATGATGCTGCTGTCTTCAAGGAGCCTTGAGTTCAACTGTCAGTTCAACTGTCTCATCACTTCAAAAGTTTGGAGCCTTTTTCTTGGCGAGTGCCCTACAGATCTCCCAGCGAATTTCTTCTGCCACATTTGGTGAAAATGTGTTGGCTACTTGCTCCACTGCACTGATGAGACCTGAAATGGACACATTTTCAGGAGTCGTTGCGAATTTGAGACCTTGCTGGGTACCTTCAAAGTGATGTCGTCAAACTGCTTGCCACTTACATTACTCATGTTGAGAGTGTCCTCCATTTGCAGTGATTTCTTATCCAAGTGGACAGAATGAGACACTTAGATAGTCTTCCTGGTGCAATCCACTAGAGACCAAGAGGAACTGTCTACCCAGTCCCTATCTTCACCTGCTACAGAGAATGCCATGTACAAGTGTAAAAGCTCCCCAGCTATTACATCTAGTCTGTGGTATACATCTCATAAGTACCATGCTCGCGTGATATTTTATCTTGCTCGTTCTGTTGGAGTTCATGTGACGCCTGATCCAGGCAAAAATTGGTACAACGATCCCATCTCAACATCTCAGAAGGAAACGGGGGGAACTCAGTAACCTCCCTTTCTTCTGTCAAGGCTTGTCCAGCTACTTGATATTTTGGTACATATCCTTCCTACAGAATCTCATTATGTAATTCTTCTGGCTTTCCTGGTACCATACAGCGAGGTCATCAATCCCATGATCTAAGGTGGCAGACACCATGGGAGGAACAACACAAACAGCAGAGCCCAGTCAATGGGAAGGGAAAATGGGAAAACAGAAAAGTGAAAGGGAAGTCAGAGCAGCAGAAGGACAGGAAGCAGAATGGGAGGGGGGAGAGTAAAGAACAGGAAGCAGGATGGGAGGAGGGAGAGGTTGGGGGGGGGGGGGGGGGGGGGGACAGCAAGAGCAGAGGCATCCCAGAGATGCTACAAATATTGGGGCACCAGCACTGCCGCATATCCTTCCTGATCCCCACACCATACCATGTTCACAGCACACTGGGGGCAACATCAGGGGAAAATGACCAAACAAAATGTAGGGAAAAGATGGGGAGAACCTGGCCGGTGTGGAGGCATGGCCAAGGCCTCCATAACCAACACCAGTGCTAACCAAGGGACCGCAATTCCAGTGGGAAATTCAGGTACTTAAACCTGGGAGGACAAATCAGTTTCGAGAAAAAACCGATGAGAGACATAACAATGTGAGGGTCGTACACTAAAACCCATGACAAGGAAGGTCGGAAGGCATATTTAGTGCAGAGGGCCAAAAGGCAGGGGCAGTCCAACAAAAATATGGATCACAGTGAGGGGGCCCCACAACTACAAACGGGGGAGAGGAACATGTCACTGTGGAGCAAAAACCCGTGAGTCAATTTAATATGACCAATACGAAGATAGCAAAGGATAGTAAATACCCGCTGAGAGAGGCAGAGAGAAGAATGCCATGTGCTAGGAATCTCCTGGATTGTACGACGTTTATTAAACAGGGGGTAGTGCCGACCCCCCCCCCCCCCCTAAGAATCTGTCCACAATTGAGTAAAAAGGAATTTGATGTAAAGCCACAAAGCTGATCCCGGAGTGGTCACTGAGAACATGGGTCAGTGACAGACCCCCTCAGCCAGACCATCAGCTTGTTCATTATACAGGATACCCATACGTCCTGGAACCCAAAGGAAATCAACCAAACAAGTAGTATAACGAAGGCCATCGAGAAGGTCATGGATGGCAGAGACCAAGGGGTGTGGGAAAGACACCGAGTCTATACAAAACAAAACTTGGGTGAGGGAGGACCTTTTAAATAAAGCAGAGGGCCTGAAAGAAGGCCTGGCCATTAGTTATACGGTAAACACCCACATGGCAAGCAAAAGATGATGTTCCGTGCGAACAAAAGACATGTAAATGTATCTCACATGATCAGCAGATTCAGAGCCAGTGGTGTAAAAAAGAAATAGCATCCTGAAACTCCTGTAAGAGTGGAGAGTACAATGGGACACCACTGGAGTGATGGAGGCTTTCAGACTTTGAAAGTAAATATTGAAAACACCTCATGGGTGGCAGAACGTACAGCTTCACATCACACCAATAAAACATAACCTTCACCTCGTCTGGGCGGCGGGGAGGGGGTGGGGGTTGTATCTCCCTCAAATGTCAGAATACGTCCTTACGACCTTTCTGAAGCCACCAAACAAAATAAATTCACCGTCATTCCTGATTGGCCTGGAGTACCTCATAAGTTTGAAGGATGAGGTCCCCATGAAAAATGACTCTGAACCATATTTAAAGACTGGTTGGGAGTAATGGACAATGGGATATCACCAAGATGATCACAAGCATGAAGGGCAGATGTTCCGATCAACAGTGAATGCAACCACATCTTACCAAGAGACTCCACCAAATCTGTTATCAATATTTTCCACAATAAATAATGGCTTGATGGCAACAAATGTGTCCCCATCAGTCCTAGTGCAGGCCAGGTAGCGGGGAAAAATGTTTCACTCCAAGCTGGCGAGATTGGCCCTCCTCCCAGATTGTAGAAAGTGAAGGGAAGGCCATAGGGTCATAAGCAGCAGCATTATATGATCCACTGCAAAACTAAAGAGATGACTGTACAAGAACAGCCAGATTTTTGGAGTTTAATGCATTTCATACACAAAGCATCCACCCTGATATCACTCACTTTGATCAGGGGCTCTCCCTGTGGGCACTATCCAACCACAGCAAGGGCCATCTAGCACAGCAGCCATTGCCAGAAGTTCCAATGCTCCAGAATGACAAGCAACCACTTCTAGGCATACATGGGGAGGCAACAGCTCAGGTATCACAAGTCTGATCCTTTTGTTATTGAGGGGCACAGCAAATCATCATAAAAGTCAATTAGATAACATGCAACCAATAGTTGTGTAAAATACTGAAGTCACAAAAAAAAGAACTAAGAAATTGTGAACAGCAGCATATGACCCATTAATTTAATCAATCTGAACACCAAGCCAATACTGAAGCATTCCTCGAGTGCAATAATCAGTATGATCCCTGCATTGTCTTAGGAATCACCAACCTGTTCACCAGTAGCGATTTAGGCAATGGGAAACACAGATCTGGATGGTCAAACAAGGATTTGAATCCACTTCATCTAGGATTTTAATCAATGAGATCTCTTTTTCACTTTTATGATATCAATAATAAATTAGTGGTGCAACAAACTAACTCAAAGGAAAGAATATCTTATGACACTTCACTGTGACAAAATAGTGCATCATTATACTCCTGCCCTGTCATCAGTTGTGAACTATCATTAGTTGTGTACTGTTAGAACTCAATTGTCTGACTTTGCAATCATTTACAGCTGATGTTCATACACATATGAGGTTTATCCACACTAAATGTTTATGAGGAAACAAAGTACAACTTTCTCAGTATACTATAAATAATTTTATGAAATTCTTATTTTGACTTACCGATGCTTTCACTATGCAGCTAACACTGCTCGGATTAATTTTCAGTGGTGTAAACTTCACTTGATCTCCAACCAGTACAGACTGCATCCAAGAAATTCCATTGCCAGAAATGTCAACACCAGCAATATGTACAGGTAGACAAGAAGACGATTGCCGTGTAAGGGATATGATTGGTTGATGATCCACCATTAGCAATGGTGGTGTAGCTGGACCACCTAGTTCTACCCCTAAGACTCGCCCCTTTAACGGCACATGGCGTTCCACAAAGGTTTTTGGAATGTCTTGAGGCCTTACAAAGCGTGAGAACTGAATAAAAAAGAGAAAAAGAATTATCACATTCCATCCTGGATTTTCCATTGTTTGGGAAAGAAAGTCACATACACAAATGCTGAAGATTTATTGCCACACATATGCAGACCTAATTTGGTATTAAACACATAAAGAGTCTTAAACTGTTTATAATACTCTATGATAGACCAGGAATGAATATAATCAGTGCATTTAGAAATATTTCTATACTTGCTTTGTAGTACTGAAGTAAATGTCTGCCCACTAAAAAACACTATTCTTACTGTACTCCACACTTCATAAATCCAAACATTCTTTCTGAGAGTCTTTGTTGCGTTTATCTGCAACTCAACCTCTCTGCTATATGGTAAGTAGCAAATATTCTTTACCTAATATTGACATATTCCATCCTGAATTTTCTACTGTTTGATTTTTTTCATAAGTTAAACAAATCATGGGTTTTCTTAGCCTTCAAGTTTTGAATATTCAGTTTCTGCATAGTCTACAATAAAAACAGATATAATGTATGGTAAGAATACCAAAAATAAAGACTGGACCAATTTTATACTGCTGTACTACAATAGTAAGACCCCCCTGAAAAATGTTTAGGAAAGTCATACATTAAACAAGCTTCCCTAGTTAATTAACTGGTTTAACACGTGAAACAGTTCTGCCTGAGGGCTGGTAGAAACTGGATATTTAATGATCTGCTATAGCTTTTCCATTGCTTGGGCACTGTCTGAATACAGCTGACCCTTTAACTCGTTCCACAGAGAAAATTCAGTAGTATACATATCTGGTAATTATGGTGGCCAGAAGATATTACTGTCTTTTCTGATTATCCTCTCATCAAACACCTCATGAAATCATGTCAAGGTTGAAACAGATTGATAATGTGGGACAGTTTTATTGTGACCACTCTATACTTGCATTTTATTATCTCTACCATCAAATAACTGTCATGTGATTCATGAATATCTGATAATAAAAAGAGTTAAATCCATAGACATAGTTACATGATAAATTAAAGTGCCCCACTGTGTTTTTTCCTTCTGTATGTCATGGCTAATCTCAGGAACTACTGTAGGGAATTTTAAACAGTATTCACAAATAGACCGATTCCTGAGGAAGGTTTGTGTAAATCACTACATATTATACACAAGTCAACTGGCTATAGATACTTAGTGCTACGTGTGCAAAGCTGGATCAGGTTGCTAGTAAAATATTAAGTATTTACACTCAATTTAAGAATGTAGAATTAAATAAAGATTTCATGCGACTGCATTCATCTGTATTGTCAGAAAGCATCATGATGACACCTTATGTAAGTTATCAGAAAGAAACAATTTAAAAATTCCACAAAGATAGCTACCCAGAATATATCAATGCCCAAATGTTAACAGTAACATAACACATTTACACCAAAATTTGGTTTACGGGATGAACTAAGTGACAAGAAGTGAGTGAGATGTTATCCCAATTTCACATTCAAAAAGCAGAAGTAGCACTAACAATTGATCTCAAAAACATGAAAGGTTTCTTACTAAAACATCAGCATTTCACAATAACAACAATAATGCAATGTACACTAATATTATATTCACCAAATTCCCAAAACACCAAAACATGCAGCAGAGTGTCCAGGATGGTTCTTACTACTGACAGAACCTGGCCATCTTTCAACAATTCATTTCAAAATATACAAATATGAATGCAAGTTCGACCAGTCCAACTCTTTGAAGAGTATAGTGTAACGTAGTTTCGCATGATAATTGTCAAATCCAAATTCTGAGCAAAACAGCATATATAAATTTTTGCCTACTATCTTCTCAATCAGTGTTTATTCATCTATACTCGTATCCACATACAAATAAAATTGCCTGTTACATACCTTCGTATTCTGAAAGGGAGCATTATACTGTGGCATCTCCTGTGGATGTTTTAGTGAAAAACCATAAAACGAAAAAGATAGTTCCAAATACCATCAGAGCATTGAACTTTGGCTTTGTTCAATAAGTCTGAAGAGGACATATAAGCAATGGAACTGAAAGCCCTCTTGAGGAAAATGAAAAGTCGCTACCCATCATAAACTTTCTAAGAGCGAACATATACAAAAAAAAATACACTGTCAAAATGGCTACCATATATTACAGTGAAAGAGGTTCAGCGCAAGGAAGACACTTCAAAGAGATTGGTATGCTCGTGCTTATGGTTTATTGGCTCCAGAGGAAGGAGGACTTCAAAGCATAGACAGAATAACAGTGGTGTGACCACAGTCAACAACAGCAAATACCATTCCTCACATCCATTTCTCAAAACTAGTTTTTAAGCAATTGCTACAAAAAATGCATATACCATATATGATGACACTATGCTTTAGTATTCCACTACCATATGCTACCTAGTAAGAGAGCTTCATAAAGAGAATATTTTTTAAGTTTCCTCAAAATGGAGCAGGCCATGCATAGCGCCACTATTACACGGTGCTGATATCTTGATATACTCTCGCAACTTTGCAAAAATTTCTCAGCAAGACGTGCTAAATGATTTGCACCTCAGATACAGCTTTTAGATTTGGTTAGCAGGCTGGGCAATACCACAAAGGCTGCCTTTCCATCATCCCCATCCGACCGCACCTTGCAATGGATGTTCAACAGGTCAAACTGAACACCTAACAACAGTACCAAGTACCAGATGGATCACATTACAATTGTATCCTCAAAGCTACTTACACACACATTTTTTGGGTCATTAATCTTCTGACTGATTTTATGCAACCTGCCATGAATTCCTATCTCTTCACACCCTCTTCATCTCACAGTAGCACACGTACACAACATCCTAAATTACTTATTGGATACATTCCAACCTATGTCTTTCTGCACCCAATTTACCCTCTTCAACTCCATCCCTGTTGACTTAACATGTCCTAAAGTCCTGCCCATTCTTCTTGCCAATGTTTTACACATATATTTCTCTTTGCTGATTCTGTAGAGAACCATCTCACTTCCCAACAGTCCACTTAATTTTCAACATCATTTTATAGCACCACATCTTTAACACTTCAATTCTCTTCTTATCCAAAATTTCCCACTGGGCATGATTCATTTCCATACAGTCTTGTGCTCCATACATACATTCTCACATTTCTTCCTTAAATGATGACCTGTAAGATTTCAGTCCCTCAGTCTTGATAAGAAGCTATTGTTTTGATTTTAATTTTGTTTCATGGAAAATTGCAACAGTGATTCCTGAACATATTCTAAATAATGAAGCCAGTACTCAAACTGGTGAATAAACGAAAGATGTTCTCACCTGTTCCTTTTGTTGTTAAATTTTCAGAGAAAATGTGAATTACACATGATAAGTTCTGACAGTATACAATGACATACAAGAAATGACCAATAAAAGCTAGGAATAGTTTTTGGGCTTTTATTTTTCTATTTTTTACTGTCCCTTATCAGCAATAGGGGCCTACTGGAATTTCCTTTCCTTAAGGTAAATCCGACCAACCAACCTGTATCCTTTTAATTTAACATTATTCTGAGGTGAATTCTTCTTCTGATATGCTAATTTGTGACTTTTTTAGTAGTATATTTGTCTATATGACGTTCTAAGATTAATCTACACTTGGATATTTGAGTCTGTGCTAGCGTATGACCCATCAAGATAAACAGAAACAATGATTTCAGTACTGATCATCTACATTTAACATTACTGTTGCATTGTGGAACAGTAATCAGAAACAATCTAGAAAAGTTTATTATATCCTTGCATTTTAGTTTCATTCAAAGCCGTGGTATAAACCACCCAGGTATCCTTTGACAGTGGAGCAACAACTGCTGCTGAGTAAAGTTTAGCAATTTCCTGTATGGAACCTGTTTTGAATGTCCCTTGTAAGTCTGTTATACAACGCTATACATTACAATACAAAAACATTTTGGTTGAAGGGATCTGAAGTCTTAAATGACCACATCAGCTTTTGGCCACTGACTATGTGTTAGGGTGGAAAAATCACGAAATTCCACAAGGCACAAGGTGGCATTTACTAGGAATAGTGGAAGTTTGTCATTATTCTATCTATTCCTTTACCTTTTGTGGAATGTTCTTTTGATAGATCCTTTAGCTAAACAATTCTGAATGTTTAAACATTAAACTGATGACTTTATAGCAACATTTGTTCTCCTCAATTCCCCCGAACATGGCTTCACATAAAGAAAGATTTCAAATATTTTCGCCTGTGTGTTTATCATTTCTTTTTTTTTTTTTTTTTTTTTTTTTTTTTGTAGGGACATGAAAAACAGAAGTAAAGTTCTGTCTCCAATTAAAAATGATTTATGTCTCATACCCTTCCAGCAAGCTATAAAGTCATTCTCCAAGTTTAAATAATTATGGACTGTCAAAATTAGATGACAATTATGGCTTTGAGGAATCATTGCTCCAGCACAAATTTCAATATCAGTTTTACACATCCAAGATATGCCTCACAGCAAGTGGAAGTTTAGTTACACTGATCTGTTCCAACGAGAGTACTAGTTAAGTTATGGTAAGGTTTCCCTCCTGATTTAGTTCTGTGAAAGTAGCGTACAGTAATCCAGTGGGTATTTCTGGAAAACTAAACTGCAAGGAAAATATGAGGAATACCGACAGTATGACAGGCAAGTTATAAAAAGTAAAACATGAGATTTTGAAATGTTTCTGCATCTGTCATTGAAAAACAAAATGTCAGAAGAGCTCTAAATTAAATGCACAGCTTGAAATATTAATAGAAATGCTTTGTTTATCACCATTCATTACTCATTTCTTGTACCTACTGTAAAGTTGTGTAATTCCACGAGAAATATTCTCAGAGGGCTTTATAAAATGACTGACCCTCCAAAATTTGCTCGCAATATTTTCTACAGCAATGTCAGTGGATGCATTTACAACTGCTCGCTTGTTATAGAGTTGAGTACCGGTACGACATTTGTCCACAGGCTCATTAAAAGCGTACACAGCTGGAATTTTTTCATGTGACCGTAATTTCCTCAAAATACACAGGATAATTTATCTTGATAACAACGTTGGCGATTATCAAATACAACGCTACAAAGTTTTAAGCAGCTTATGTTGTAATAATTACCGGTCGCACACTTTTCAAGGCCACAACAAGTCCGATCACGCCCACAGAATATATGCCGATCTGAAACACAGTACAAACACAAATTCAGCTGTTGCTACAATTTTTATGTCACTTTTACTGCTGATGATTACAAGTGATTGATGCGATTGCCTTACCTGTACACCTCTAATATTCTGTTCCACAATAACAGTAAATTTGTCAAACCAGTTTTGTTCGTCATCCATCGCAATAGCGTTGATTAAAAACGAGGTTTTACCTCGCCGATCGTAATTTCATATGGTCGATGTCCAGTGTAGGGCTGGAAAGCATTTAATTTTTAAAGCGAGACTATTTACAGGTGCTGACATCAAAATGTTGATAGTTATCAAAGGTCGCATGCGAAGATGCTATACTGTTTTATACGGTTATTAGCTTTCTGAACGGGTGAGATCAAAACATTGCACATATACAATATTTACCAGCAAACAACTTTGGTCGTTCGAGGATGTTTCACATCAGTGGGGGCGTGTATCTATGTAGTAGTAACCTTGGCGTATACGTCGATGTCCCCTCCATGCCACCCCAAAGGCATTAATGGCACAAGCATGGCGTAATGCTAATCGCAACTACTGTGAGCTGGTTCAACAATAACATTCATGGCAACTTACAGCTTATCGTCACTCATATTGGAGTTCAGAGTATCCTCTAGAAATTCCGGTTTCTGGAGGGTAAACAGGAGAAATCGGAGATACTACACTGCAAATTTCTGCAAATACAATTTCAGATATTCACGCGCCCACACTGAGGAAATAGTAAATAGTATTGTGCTACTGATAACGCAACAGCAGAAAACACATGACAAAAATGTACCTTCATCCGGAACAGTAGTGTTGCGGGTAAATGACGGACATTTGATGCACATTGACATAAAAGAACGACATTCTTGAAATTCCTTTTACCTGATTTCTGCGACACCCTCCTGAAGGGAAATTGCATTTCTCTACTTGTGAGCGGCTGATAAACTTTTTAATTTGTAAATACAGCAATGGAAATAATCAGAGAATTCCTAAATTTAATTTTTAACCGTGCGGTTACGGTAGGGCCTACTTGTTGCTGGAAAGCGGCCGCAGTTCATCAGTGTTACAGACGTTGTACGATGATAAACAGGCTCCGCGGGCAGTTGAACCGTTAATCTGACCAACATAATAAAATGATACTGCCAGAACATAAACATCTCGCTTTCTTTTGCGGAAAACATTTTGATTACATTGACACATTTTTCTATAGCCTTTGATCAACAGAACGGTTTTTCTTGCAGTAAACGCTACAACAGCTGCCAATTTTTCCAACTACATTACAGCACAACTCCCAGAGAACAATGAAATACGTATTCTGTGATCCGCCTACAGTGTATAACCTGAGATCAACAGCACATAACAACAAACATGTATGATATGTATATCTCCCGCAATGAAACCAAAGTAGTGGCCTTCCACTGTAAAAGGCCACAAGAGAAAGAAAATTTCAATAGATAACTAAATCCTCGAGTACCTACAGTATAAGGAAACAATATGCAACACAAAATCACAGACTTCACACAGAAGTCACGGGCATAACAAAATTACATCTTCAGAGCCTCTGTTGCTCAGCGGCACACCTAACTGAAAGTGTACAATACCCTGGCCAAACCTACCCTCTTGTGTAGCAGAGAAGCTTGGACGCTCTGTAGAGATGACGAACAGAGACTACGGAGTGCCAAGTTGCAGTTAATAAGAAAACCAGTTGACTGCATACTATCGAGCAGAAAAGATATGACACAGTCCTTATGGGTTTGAAAGTAAAATCAATTATCAGTACAGTGCAGAACTACAGAACATCTTGGAAAAATGATACACACTGAAGCACCAAAGAAACTGGTATAGGCATGTGTATTCAAAAACATACAGACAGAATACAGCATTGCGGTCGGCAATGCCTTTATAAGACAAGTATCTGGCCCAGTTGTTAGATTGGTTACTGCTGCAATAATGGCAGGTTATCAAGATTTAAGCGAGTTTGGACGTGGTGTTATAGTCAGTGTATGAGCGATGGGACACAGCATCTCCGAGGTAGCGATGAAATGGGGATTTTCCCGTACAATCATTTCACAAGTGTGCCATGAATATCAGGAATCCGTTATAACATAAAATCTCCAATACTGCTGCAGCCGGAAAAAATCCTGCAAGAATGGGACAAACGACATCTGAAGAGAATTGTTCAACATGATAGAAGTGCAACCCTTCCACAAATTGCTGCAGATTTCAATGCTTGGTCATCAACAGTGTCAGCATATGAACCATTCACGAAACATTATTGGTATGAGCTTTCAGAGCCGATGGCCCACTTGCGTATCCTCGATGATTGCACGACACAAAGCTTTACGAATTTCCTGGGCCCATCAACACTGACACTGAACTGTTGATGACTGGCGACATGTTGCCTGGTCAGACGAGTCTCGTTCCAAATTGTAGTAGGCAGATGGATGTGTACAGGCATGGAGACAACCTCATGAATCCATATGGAGACTCTGTAATGGTGTGGGGTGTGTGTAGTTGGAGTGATATGTCTAGATATGACTCTGACAGCTGACAAACGTAAGCACCCTGACTGATCACCTGCATCTATTCATGTCCATTGTGCATTCTGTCGGACCTGGGCAATTCCAGCAGAACAATGCGACACCCTACACGTCCAGTATTGCTACAGAGCAGCACAGGGAACACTCTTCTGAGTTTAAACACTTCTGCTGGCCACCACACTCCCCAGACATGAACATTATTGAACAATCTGGGATGCCTTGCAATGTGCTGTTCAGAAGAAATCTCCACCCCCTCGTACTCCTACAGATTTATGGGCAGCCCTGCAGAATTCGTGGTGGGAATTCCCTCCAGCACTACTTCAGACAGTAGTCAAGTCCATGCCATGTTGTGTTGCAGCACTTCTGCATGCTCATGGGTGCCCTACATGATATTAGGCACGTATACCAGTTTCTTTGGCTCTTCAGTAAATTATAGCCCACTCAATGAAGACCAAAATAGGTTGTCAGATGAAAACATTTGTGTGGTCACAAATTTAAATTTTTGTACAGTGATAGGAGGGAATGCCAAGAATAACACATTGAAAATCCAGACCAATGGATTGAGTGCTGGATATTGGGGAGGGGGGGGGGGGGGGGCAGTGAGTGGGAGTTAAAAGATCGCATTTTTATGTTTTCTTGAATAACTTGAAAACTGCTGCTTCTAGCAAACATTTTTCCCAGTAGAAAATTAAACTACATTAAATTTCCTACAAAAAGATGCTATTGATTTTTTCTCTGGGACTAATAGTTTGCACATTGCAGAGGACGGAAAAATTGAAGATTATTAAAAATATTGTTTTAGCAGTATACAATCAATGGTTATTTTTAAATGAATGTATTGAAAACAAATGTTAAATATGAGCATCACATCCAAGAGCAGTAGAGAATATGTGCATCAGACCCAAGTGCAGTAGAGCCATATTAAGAGATAAATTGTGTTGTGGGCTTGTAACAGAGTGATGGGGGAGGGGGTGGGGGCTGGAGAATAGAAGTAAGAGAGGAGGTAGGTCTTTGATTATGGTTATGCAGACTGAAGAGTGAGCAGGCAATTCCCCATTCTGTATATTTCACTACACCAGTACAAGTAACTTAGGTGTGTTTTACAAAGTTATATTGACCTTCTGCAGCACACCTTATGAATTACTGGTGAGACAGTCCACAGACATGTCTAGGGGCTGTTTGTTTTTCACACAGCTTGCTAACACTAAACAGACTGCAGATATGAGTTACTAATAATACTAATGCAAGAAACACACATGGGCAGGATCTACTGTGTATAAATCTCTGCCACTGTTCTACACTGCTAGAAGGGAAATTGATTCTTACTCACCTTGTATAGTAGCTGTAGTCTTCTTCCAGGATAGGCAACTCCCTCCACCATAAGCACTACTGGTGCTTACAGTCATATTATACCTCCCCTACATTTCCTTTCCTTTTCTCTCGTGTGAGTAGACAAAATAACTTCATTGAGCACATAGTTATATAGTGTAGCTATTTTTGTTTATTAAGTGAGTACTTATTTGCAAGTGGTAAGTGAGCTATTTTGTAAGAAAGCTCAACAGCTGGAGCTGTCAACTGCTTACCACACTCAAGCACCTGTCGCAAGTGTAACATGCTGCCAACATGTACTCGGCAATGTCAGTTTCATTGTCTCCACTATCACTGGCTGGAATACCTTTCACACTGTGAGTGGTATCAAATGCATCAACCCAGCCTCAGCTCTCCCAACATCTGAAGAGGCCCAGAGGCTTAAGGGTATACGGAACGCCCTATGCTTACAATGTTAAATTGAGCTAAAAGTTAGGAACATTTTCTCATTTGTTATTTGGACGATACTCTTGATTTTTTCACAGAACTCAGAGATATGTTCTGCTTTTATGCTGAATTATTAATTTTGAAAAATAATGTATAGTTTTTCAGATATTTTATTTTTTGTAAATGTTAAAAAAAGTTATACATTTTAACAAGTATTTTAAAATTTACATCAATTAATACAAAATAATTCCACATATATTTTAATTCAGATATATTAGAAGGTTTTAAGGAACAACTACAGAAAATATCATATTTCTACTATAAATAGGCCCTGAGAAAATGTACCTTATGCACAAAAAAACTAAAGTTACGGGAAATTAGCTTCAAAGTTTTTACCTCAGTACAAGCCTGCTCCATAGCTTGTATCATAGCCTGCTCCATAGCTTGTATCATCAGAATCGTCCAACAGCTTCCTCTTTATGGCTCTGCTATGCTGTCTAGCCATCTTTGAATATATTTTTATGGCATTATCTGAAGACCTGAGCCGTTCCTTGTCCAAACAAAGCATAGCTGCGGCAGTTCATAGTCCTACACAGAGACCCAACTTCTGCAGAACTTTGCACTTTGTTATATTGCCCTGATTGAATGATGAAACAGCATCATAAACGCCAAAGTGAAGTGTGTTTATACCCACAAACACAGTTTTAGGTAGTCTATTCCATATCACATGGTTCACACACTCATTTGGATTTTGAGTCCAGCCATGAAGACATTTCTTTAGTAGACTAATATCTGCGAGGTCTCGGAATATTGGTTTTATTTCATCCATTATGGCAGGTGGCAGGTGATGAGGGTGATTGTATTGTTTCTTAGTTACCTTGCCTCTGTTGTACTTGCACCAACTATCGTCTCCTTTTGGACATAGCCCATGTTGGGGATTCTCATTGTTTGAAGCTGTATGAAAAAACAGAGCCCAGACTGCTCTTCTCATTAATTCTGCATCTGCTGTATTCTGTCTTATTGCCAGACCACAGCACTTCTGAATATGATCTATTGTAGCATCTGTCAGTCTATTTTTCCCATCTAAAGTTTTTCCATCGCTCAATTTCTTGCCTTTCATGCTAGCCTTGAGCCGTCGAAGTCTTGACCCCAACCTTTTCTGAACATGGCCGACGCACTCCAGTTGGAAAGTTTCACATCGTTACCATAGGGTCTTAGTTCCTCAATTTCTTTGAAAGCCTTTGAGTCACCATCTCCAAGATAATTTATGTATCTAACGTTGTACCATTTTACTGAGCGTTGATAAATACTTCCTACACCAGGAACTTCCATACCACCATTTGACCCATAGTAATTTGCCATGCACTCCTCTTCATGTTTAGTTTTCATTTTCTCCTTGCATCTGCAAAGCTTGGAAAGTATTGCCACATCAACTACCTTACCAGTGTCCACACTTGTAGCTGTTATTACACCTTTCAGAGATGTGTGGCCTCTCTTCTGCCAGATTCCATCAAAAGCTATGGACAAGTCTCTGCTATTGTTATTTTCAACAACTGCTTCCTCAACAGCATCTTTCATGTTTTCCTGTGCCACATCTTCTACAGCAGAGCCTATTGCAATTATGTGTTTGTTAAATTTTGAAGGTGGAGGAGGGAGGTTCATCACACCACACAACATGGCACCTGCAGCCCTGCCCTTTCCTATACACCGTAATCCATAAACCTGTCTAATGTTTATATCATATAGTTTACCTGTATCTGCAGTAACATGTGAGGAATTGAAGAAAGTAACACTGTGTTTGCAATAACTGCACATCAACTCTAATTCACAAGCAAGTCCTACATGTAAGTTTGTTTTCAATGAAACACCACATTTTCAACATTGTTTGCAGCACACATTGTTGTCCAAAACGTCTGATAATAAAGAGACGTTAATTACCTCATATTTTGTAGTCCCAGCATTTAGTTTCTTGTATTCTTCATCAATTCCAGCTAGTTTTCTTCTTTCTTCTTTCCGGTGTAGTGGCAGCAGTATCACTCAATGTATCACTACCACTGTTGAGGTTAGCCGCTACTGGAACATCAGATACTGATGAAGATGAATTTTTAGTACACTTTACATTCTTGTGCCAATGTACACGCTTTCTAAATACCTTCAGACTAGGTCTTGGCATGTTGAAGGAAAGAAAACTCAATGACTTCTCCACATACGACTTTCACAACAATGACATGGATGTACTCACAAAGGAAACAATACAAATGGTGCAGAATCTATTGTCAACTGTCTAGCAGTGTAGCCAACACAAAAGCTAACTCGCTTGTGCTCAGTTATATCTCTGGCAAGGCTGTCTATATCAGGTATATTTCGCGCCTCATATACATGGTGCGGAACATCGTGTGTCGAAATTATTTTAAAAAATTATTTAAAATAGTTCTATTCACGTCATCCAAATATTTTATACATGGTATTAAACGGGAGAGTCTAAATTTTTCGAAAATGCATTTACCCAAAAATCGATTTTTTTCATCGAAAAACTCATTCCGTATACTCTTAAATGGTCTCTTCTGCAACAGAAGCAGGTCACCTTAGTGGAACTTCAGATACTTCAACATAAATCAACATTGCGTTATAGCAGATTGCTGTTCGAGTCCTGAACATGATCATTTCCAACCCATCAGACGTATTCACAGCCTTATTGGAAGATATATTGTGAGTGGCTCCACTTAGTACAGCTCACTCTACAAGTGCCAGCTTTCCTGAATGGAAGAATTATGCAGTCTACAAGTAACGCAACTAATGGTGCGGGAACTGCAGTAACTTTCTGGCAATGCAGTGATGCATCACCAAGTGGCCACAACTTTATTCATGACTTTATAATATGCTGTCAATGTTAGACAGGACGAGGTGCCATATTTACCATTCTAATTCCTTTCCCACCTAAACTACATATGCCATTGACAGCATCACATTTACAAATTAAACACTTTTCAGCCATTATTTAGAGGAATGTATTTTACGTAAAAGCTCACTTAACAACTGCAAATAAGTACCCATTTAATACACTGAAAATAACTCCACAAGGCAGCTTGATCCAATGCAGAGAATATCATCTTGGTATCTAATTAGGCATCACACTATGGCAGCCAGGTGGTGACACTGACTAGCACAGCCCTGTGCCTTCTGGCAAGCCATAACGTACGAGACATTCCTTGTCCGCATTTGGTCCACCAGTTGGCGATGCACTATGCCGATGGAATTGAGACACATGCACTGCAATCTTTCTCAAACAATTCTATAGTGAGCACTTGGCAAAGAAAATATATTTTTCACATTAATTATAACTTTATAAGTCAGTTTCATGGGCGAAGTGTCCAAAATTTCGATAATGGTCATCCTTAATGTAATGTCCAGATTTAAGTATGACACTGTGCAAAATTCGAAAAGTTTCCAGTCAAGCGATAGCTCTCAAAAAGTAGAATATTTTTCTATATGGTTAACACACAGAACTTTCTTATCTAAAGTGCTATAGCAGAAGCTTTCAGTTTTATTTTATTTTTTCAATGCAGTACTATAACATTTTTGAGAGTCTTGGGCAGCTATTTAAAAGAAAATTTGCTATTATGAAAATAAAAGATATTGACCTCTCTGATCATCAATTGCTCGTTTAATATGACACTGTTTCAGAATTTGTCCCAATAGCAACTGTAAGGCAAGTTTGTCCCAATTACACTGTATTTTTGTAAAAGAAGCAAAATTAAACCTGTCAACAAGAGAAATGTAGTTGTTACTCATAATTGATGATGCCTTTTCAAATGAGAGAAGTCAACAATTCAGAAACAAATAACTCACCAGTTCTGCTGAATTTTTGGCAGACTCTTGTAACCCATCATACTTTTAATAGTGGATGACTGGAGCAGTACTTACCAAAGGATTTTCTCCCTGCTCTTCATCTGAAAAATATAAAAATAGTTGTTCCTATCCCCATTCAGAGTGAAGTGGTGATCTTCCTCATCTTACTTGTCTTTTGATGCATTAAGGTTAGATTATATATATTTATAATCTATTTTAGCCATAATAAGTAGTCTCATTCAGTTCATAAAGTGATGAATACTATGTTTTTAGAACCTAGTTATCCACAGATACACAGGCACCAAATTTGTTATTTCAAATAGAACAATGCTGCATTTTTGCTGCAGAGTAGAAATGACTCATAAAAATTCTTTCATAAGTCTGACACGTGGACACACGGATGGCTTGCAGTACCTTGCCAACTATTCATCAGAGTCAATATCAATGATGATTTAAAAGACATTAGTAGTAAGAAGATCCATCCCCTCACTCAGTACAGGGATAGGAGTGGAAAGGTGGTAAGCTGTTTACTGTAATTTTTTGTAGGTTAAATATAACTGAGATGTAGAATGAAAATCCTTTGGTAACTTTAAGTCCCAGCTGTTTATTATAAAAGATACACTGGGTTACAGGATTCCCCTGAAATTGGAACAGAATTGGAGATTTATTTTCATCTAAGTTGTTAACCTCTTTTCTTCAGAAAAATGTCATCACTGACGAGTTTGGAGAAAAACATACATTTTTTCATTTCCACAATAAATTTTATATTTTTTGCCAGAACACAACATAAATTGCACAAACTCACCTTGCAATAGCTACTGCAACAGAATCTTGACACAGAGTGTCTTATCAAACAATGAATAGGTGAACAGAGAGGTCTATACCTTACAGAAACCATTATTGTGTTGGTTTGATTTGACATAAGAGAAGACATTTCACATTTATTTTTACACTAGCAAACACCCTTTTCACTAGTGACCAATGATTTTTTTTAAAAATTACAATACTGGATTGAAAAAAAAATTAAATAAAACTATAGCTTCAGCTGTATCGACAAAAGAAAGTTCTATAGTTAACCATATGGCAAAATACTCTCCTCACTGCATGCTATCATTTGCCAAAATCTCATTTCAGTATCTTGAACAGTTTAGGAGATATGAGGTACATTAAGAATATTTCATTTTGCCCGTGTGCAGTAGGAAGTAAATGTGCTATGTAAATTCAATATCCTCAAGAATGGAGACAGAGCTCCTCACAAGATTAAACAAAAATTCAATATCTTAACTAAATTTCATTTGCAGCAACATATGGTGTAATAAGCAAAAAACACAAAATCACAGTGACCAATATTTTTCATTGCAAACTTATTGAATTTCGCACATCATCTTACTTAAATGCAAATACCACAGTAAGTATGATCATTAGACAGGTGATGGGGATTTCAACATGTAGCTGACAAAGCTATATGTAATATAGACTATAAAATTAACAGAGGATACATGATGTTGCTGCACCTTGACTGGCAGGCTAACAAACATTCTCTGTGTGCACCCTGTAGTGAAACATTCAAAACTTTGTGATATAGTATGCAAATTACTAATGGGACAGCCACATGCTGGGTGCCAAAAATGTGGGGAAGAAAGATTTCTTTGATCTCTTGCATAAAATGAGATCACCTCACATTGTCAGCCAATGAGTGACATCAACGATAAAGCGAAATCGAAAAGCAAGAGGTGTTGCATACTTAGAAAATGCAATGAACAGAAGCCAGAAAGAATAAGTTTTTCTAGAAAGTCCTCAGAGTACAAATGTGATGTCACAGGAAGGGCAGTGGCCAGCAATATTATGTGGACTCATGAGGTATCACATGAGCCCATGTGGAGAAGCCATGATGCATGGCAAGGCATTGGTGGGACTATATATGGTCACATACAAGGCCTCAGAGGACAGTGGCTGGGAGTGACAATGTGGAAGGGGCAATGCAGCCTGCCACACAGATAAAAGGCAGGGTGGCATAGCTCACGAGAGAGTTCAGTACTGACAGTCATTGGTCCAGGAGGGATGTCTGTATAGGTCATGCCTGGGGCCTGGACTTGTAGTATTCACTCTGGCTCTGCTCACACTCATACTTAACTGCGTACTTCCTTCCATGGGATTTTGCAATCAGAAGTGGTGTACTTTCATTCAAATCATTATGTAGTGTGATGAACAATTAAAGATTGTAGTTACTCAAGTCTCATCTTTGTTCAATTATTTCCTGACTGATTCCATAGATCTTTCAAACTTCTAATTAGCCATCTCCAAATTGGCTTTGTGGATGAACCTTTTTCCAAGTGAGGTGTGAGGTCATGTAACTGGGGTGCAATTACCATGTCATGAGTTATAGGAATAGGTTGCCTCATAGGTGTGCAGCATGAGTTGACCACTCTTCTCAGTGTGTCGCACCTGTGCAGTGAGATCCAGTGCAGTCTCCATGTTGACAGCTTATTGTGTGTTGATGTAGCTGTGGCAGCGTTATCATGGTGTCAGAAGGCGCCTATGTATTATAGAGGTTACGGGATATGTAGGCACAGTAAATCCACTAATCCTTGATCCAAAGCTTATTAATGGTTCAGGCCCTTATGTTTCCTCCAAAAAATTCATGACTACATAGTTGACAAGGTCCATTTTCCATATTACTTTATAATTATAGCTCTCAGTTTAGAGGCTTACTTCTTCATTTATGTTTTGGACTACATTTCCAAATTAAACTCCATTAATGCTTCCTTTCAGAAACCCCACTCTTTTATTATACTTTCAGTTTGAATAAAATAAAGTAATTCTTTTGATGTGCCAATGTTTATAAAGAGAAGAGAGTTTAAAATCTAATGATTGTTTCATTTATGGGGCACTGGGACATTTCCAGAGAGACTGCCCACAACAGAAGGAGGGGTCGGGTGCAGCAAAGCTTTTCAGTTCTGTTGCTGCTGCTGTAGGAATTAAGGCAGATCCACACATCAGCAACATTGAACACCATTCGCCTTGTGTAAAATTAATAATGAGCCAATAAGAGGGCAGTGGAACACTGGTTGATCGGCGACTTTAGTAATTGGTGAGTGGCTTTGCACACACCAGGCAGTACATGGGTGGTCAAATTTGAATTTGGATGACACTCCATATGTCATGACAAATTCTAGTGCCTTCCGGATGTTGGGGTGGGTTGTTGTTAGCTTGAGAATCTGGAAGTTTACATGGAAAATCAAGTTAAGGGTAGTGGAGGGACTATCTACTGAACTGATTCTTGGGTTGGATGTAATTAAAAGTCCTAGACTCATATTGAATTGGGCGCAAGATCACTTCACCTTCCAGCTTTGCTGAAATAGGACATTATCATTTTATTTCATTTTGAAGCACCTTTAGTGACAGTACAACAGAGGGAAAGGAGGGGAATGTGATACAATTACATCATCTGCTACTGAGTCAGAGGGAGCAAATACAGTAATTATGAAGCGAATTTGGCAATGGGCTAATGGATACATTAGGGCTGACTCATCTAATTAAGTACCAGATCAAATTAATTAATACTGTGCATGTGAGGAGGCCATCATATCATCTGTCACTATCATGCACTGCATCCTTCTGAGCTAAAACAATGCGAAGTGCAGTGCAAGTGGCTGTGGAGTGGAAGGGGGAATCCAAATACTTACAAAGGCAGCAGCATTCATAGTAATACACTCTTTATTTAAGTTCAGAACTAAATTAACAATCTCTCAATTTCACTGGTTTTAATGATAGTAACAAATTTCATATTGCAATCAGTGAGAATTTCAGCAATTGACATCATTTCTCAGGCAAAACAAATACGGGTACTCGCTCAGCCCCTGTATGCCAAAATTGCTGTAACATTGCATCTCATAAACAATATTAAATTCAAACTGCAAAGAAAATTTACAGGCAAACCATAATCATCCTGAGACTGCACTTAACCACAGGGGCTCAGATTATGAATGTTCTCCCTGTACAAACAATCCAAGTTCATAAAAGTCCTCTAAAAATTTAAAAACAAATATATAAGAGAACAATAAAATGATTAAATACACTGAAACAGGAGAGTCAAATAACTGCTAATTTCCCCACACCTACGATCAAGTAATACAGAATCAATTAAAAAATAGTTTTGCTCCTGCAAGGCAATTAAATGCAACTTCTCCAAAATTTACCTAAAGTGGAAATACAGAAATAATACACAAATTAACAAACGTTAACACTAGAAGCAGCCAGTCTCCAGACAAACTACTATCTTGTCTAAATGAATCCAAACACTAGCTTACCTAAAAATAAGGCTTCAGTTTTTACTATTTTCCAGGCCAGAGCAATGAATAACCAAATTATTCAAACATTCAATGTGAGGGCGAATTATCCATGCACAATGTGATTAAGATGTATTAATTTGCCCTATCAGGCTTCAATTACAACTACTGAATTAAAAAAGAAATTGCAGCAAAATATCACAAAATAAACAAGATATAGCGAAGAAAATCCATGGCAGGAGCAAACGCAAGCATTAGTGAGCACAGCCAAGCAGCAACCAGCCATGCGAATAGCTAGCAGGTAGTAATGACATGATTAGTCAAATACAATGCAATGGCTTAACAGCACAAACAAATAAACTGGGCAGGCAGGAATAGAAAACACAGGATGGAACTCAGAGCCACCTGCAAGCCAACACACATATCCAACCCAGCATTTGAATTCAAAAATTTATGGCAAACATTATACCAAAACAGTCAAATTCACTCTTTCCATTTAAAACAAGACTATAAGGTAAAACAACCAGAACTCTGGTAAGAATTCATCATGCATGATACAGATTTAAATTTTCATAAACAGGTACCACTCTTTAGTTTATCAAACAATCTTTAATTGCTAAACATCCCCTCAATCATTTTGCCTATCCAGACCCTTTTATGACTGCAAAGACAGCTATGCAACAATGAGGCCAATCAGGAGTGGCCATTAATTCAACAAATCAACACAA